>NW_006795235.1:0-211 GCF_000442215.2 Lipotes vexillifer | reverse complement strand
AGGGTACAGGTTAGTGTACGACAACGGTTGAGTGTTAGTGTGCGTGTTTGGGCACGCTTTAGTCTTAGCGTACAGGTTAGGATTATGGCACGTGTTAGGGTCAGTCTTCAGGTAACTGTTAGGGTTAGGGTTAGGGTTAGGGATCGGGGACGGTTTAGGGTACAGCTTAGCGTACGACGACGGTTGAGGTTTAGCATACGTGTTAGGGCAT
>NW_006795234.1:0-200 GCF_000442215.2 Lipotes vexillifer | reverse complement strand
AGCAGCCTTAGCGTCTCCCGCCCGTCTCTGGTTTCCGAGCTTTTAGCCGCGGCTCGCGCCCGTATCTGGGGTCCGAGCTTTCAGCCGCGGCTCGCGCCAGTCTCTAGTTTCCGAGCTTTTAGCCGCGGCTCGCGCCTGTTTCTGGAGTTCCTTTAGGCAGCGCTCTTAAAACCCCCTCTCCTCGCGCACCAGGAAACACA
>NW_006795233.1:0-218 GCF_000442215.2 Lipotes vexillifer | reverse complement strand
CTTCCCTGGTGGCACAGTGGTTGAGAGTCCGACTGCCGATGCAGGGGACACGGGTTCGTGCCCTGGCCCAGGAGGATCCCACATGCTGTGGAGCGGCTGGGCCCATGAGACGTGGCCACTGAGCCTGCAAGTCCGGAGCCTGTGCCCCGCAAACAGGAGAGGCCACAACAATGAGAGGCCCGCGTACCGCAAAAAAAAAAAAAAAAAAAAAAAAAACC
>NW_006795232.1:279715-315599 GCF_000442215.2 Lipotes vexillifer | reverse complement strand
TGCAGAAATACAAAAGATCATGAGGGATTACTACAAGCAACTCTATGCCAATAAAATGGACAAACTGGAATAAATGGACAAATTCTTAGAAATGCACAACCTGCCAAGACTGAACCAGGAAGAAATAGAAAATATGGACAGAACAATCACAAGCACTGCAATTGAGACTGTGATTAAAAATCTTCCAACAAACAAAAGCCCAGGACCAGATGGCTTCACAGGCGAATTCTATCAAACATTTAGGGATGAGCTAACACCTATCCTTCTCAAACTCTTCCAAAATGTAGCAGAGAGAGGAACACTCCCAATCTCATTCTACGAGGCCACCATCACCCTGATACCAAAACCAGACAAAGATGTCACAAAGAAAGAAAACTATAGGCCAATATCACTGATGAACTTAGATGCAAAAAAACCTCAACAAAATACTAGCAAACAGATTCCAACAACACATTAAAAGGATCATACAATATAATCAAGTGGGGTTTATTCCAGGAATGTAAGGATTTTTCAATATACGTAAATTAATCAATGTGATACACCATATTAACAAATTGAAGGAGAAAAACCATATGATCATCTCAATAGATGCAGAGAAAGCTTTCGACAAAATTCCCCACCCATTTATGATAAAACCCTGCAGAAAGTAGACAGAGGGAACTTTCCTCAACATAATAAAGTCCATATATGTCAAACCCACAGCCAACAGTGTTCTCAATCGTTAAAAAATGAAACCATTTGCACTAAGATCAGGAACAAGATAAGGTTGCCACTCTCACCACTGTTATTCAACATAGTTTTGGAATTTTAGCCAGAGCAATCAGAGAAGAAAAAAGAAATAAAAGAAATCCAAATCAGAAAAGAAGAAGTAAAACTGTCACTGTTTGCAGATGACGTGATACTATACATAGAGAATCCCAAAAATGCTACCAGAACACTACCAGAGCTAATCAATCAATTTGGTAAAGTAGCAGGATACAAAATTAATGCACAGAAATCTCTGGCATTCCTATACACTAATGATAAAAAAAATCTGAAAATGAAATTAAGAAAACATTCCCATTTACCATTGCAACAAAAAAAATAAACTATCTAGGAATACACCTACCTAAGGAGACAAAAGACCTGTATGCAGAAAATTATAAGACACTGATGAAAGAAATTAAAGATACAAATAGATGGAGAGATATACCATGTTCTTGGATTGGAAGAATCAACACTGTGAAAATGACTCTACTACCCAAAGCAATCTACAGGTTTAATGCAACCCCTATCAAACTAACACTGGCATTTTTCACAGAACTAGAACAAAAAATTTCACAATTTGTATGGAAACACAAAAGACCCCGAATAGCCAAAGCAATCTTGGGAACAAAAAATGGAGCTGGAGGAATCAGGCTCCCTGACTTCACACTATACTACAAAGCTACAGTAATCAAGAGAGTATGGTACTGGCACAAAAACAGAAATATAGATCAATGGAACAGGATAGAAAGCCCAGAGATAAACTTATGCCCATATGGTCACCTTATCTTTGATAAAGGAGGCAAGAATATACAGTGGAGAAAAGGCAGCCTCTTCAATAAGTGGTGCTGGGAAAACTGGACACGTACATGTAAAAGTATGAGATTAGAACACTCCCTAACACCACACACAAAAATAAGCTCAAAATGGGTTAAAGACCTAAATGTAAGTCCAGAAACTATCAAACTCTTAGAGGAAAATATAGGCAGAACACTCTATGATATAAATCACAGCAAGATCCTTTTTGACCCACCTCCTAGAGAAATGGAAATAAAAACAAAAATAAACAAATGGGACCTAATGAAACTTTAAAGCTTTTGCACAGTAAAGGAAACCATAAACAAGACAAAAAGCCAGCCCTCAGAATGGGAGAAAATATTTGCAAATGAATCAACTGACAAAGGATTAATCTCTAAAATTTACAGGCAGCTCATGCAGCTCAATAACAAAAAAATAAACAACCCAATCCAAAAATGGGCAGAAGACCTAAATAGACATTTCTCCAAAGAAGATATACAGACTGCCAACAAACACATGAAAGAATGCTCAACATCATTAATCATTAGAGAAATGCAAATCAAAACTACAATGAGATATCATCTCACACCAGTCAGAATGGCCATCATCAAAAAATCTAGAAACAATAAATGCTGGAGAGGGTGTGGAGAAAAGGGAACCCTCTTGCACTGTTGGTGGGAATGTAAATTGATACAGCCACTATGGAGAACAGTATGGAGTTTCCTTAAAAAACTACAAATAGAACTACCATATGACCCAGCAATCCCACTACTGGGCATATACCCTGAGAAAACCATAATTCAAAAAGAGTCATGTACCAAAATGTTCATTGCAGCTCTATTTACAATAGCCAGGAGATGGAAGCAACCTATGTGTCCATCATTGGAAGAATGGATAAAGAAGATGTGGCACATATATACAGTGGAATATTACTCAGCCATAAAAAGAAACGAAATTGAGTTATTTGTAGTGAGGTGGATGGATCTAGAGTCTGCCATACAGAGTGAAGTAAGTCAGAAACAGAAAAACCAATACTGTATGCTAACACATATATATGGAATGTAAAAAGAAAAAAAAAATGGTTCTCAAGAACCTAGGGGCAGGAGAGGAATAAAGATGCAGAGATAGAGAATGGACTTGAGGACATTGGGAGGGGGGAGGGTAAGCTGTGACAAAGTGAGAGAGTTGCATGGACATATATACACTACCAAATGTAAAATAGATAGCTAGTGGGAAGCAGCCGCATGGCACAGGGAGATCAGCTTGGTGCTTTGTGACCACCTAGAGGGGTGGGATAGGGAGGTTGAAAGGGAGGGAGACGCAAGAGGGAAGAGATATGGGAACACATGTATATGTATAACTGATTCATTTTGTTATGAAGCAGAAACTAACACACCATTGTAAAGCAATTATACTCCAATAAAGATGTTAAAAAAAAAAAAAAAACACAACTGAAGGTTACCTGAACTTGTATAGATTATGACCACCAAGTATTTGTTGCTTCACTACTTTCTCTGAGTAGGAAATAAGTAAAATTGTACATGATACTTATATTATACACATAATATATATGGTATACATACATATATACTGTATATTTTCATACACATACATACATAATTATTTCTATACACGTACATATAAATAATTGGGATCATGTTCAGTCTTAGTAGATATTTGCTGTGTTTCCTCCTTGCTCTGCTGCCCTTTATCATGCTTTATAAGTAAATATTAATTTTCCTTTGGCAAAACACCTCTGTCTTCTCTCAGTTGTGATTTGAATGGGGCTGACACAATGTCTTGGTTTCAGAAGTAGATGTTCACCTCCAGGTATATCTAATCAGCCTATTCTACACTCTGGTCACAATATTAGCTTAGGATGGGTTATTGTGTGTACAAAGCCACCATGTATAAAAATCCATAACACATCAGTTTGCCTCAAACATCACATCAGCCTGTTATGCCTTTCCAGACCACTTCTGAACTTCCATTTTACTTGAGTTTTGTGGCTTCTATGATATTCAAAAGGGATATCTATTGCAAATCACCCTCTGTTTTCCCTACTCTGTTAGTAGCTAGCTATGAGAACTTTTTTTATGGCAGATATTCATTACATTCACTTCAAACTGCTCTCCAGATTTATTTCCCATACTGTTCCCCTAAACTTCCAGTTGTGTTTTCTTTCTGTTTTCTGGTTAGAAATATTGAGATTTCTATTATTTTCATGCAATGCTTCATAGGAATTATCTCAGGTACATTTCCTTCAATATATTTTAGCACTTCAGCATCTGAATGTGAAAGTAACTGTAAAGCCCACACAATACTTAAGTCTGCATTTTCATGATGTCTATGGAAATCCAGCTGTCCACTAAACAACTACATGGATTTATGCTAAGACCTCAGCCATTCACTGCAAAATCAATCAGATTCAAATAGAAAATGTACCTGTTTGAAAGAAACTGCACAAATTTTTGGTTGTGATGGCATAAAAATATAATTGGATAATAAAACTTGGCCTTTACAATACTCTGAAACTCTCAAAGTATGTAGGAAATAAAAACAAGTAGGACTATTATAGTAAATAGAAAAATGAAACACAAAGAAGTAAGTGACATCTAATGTCACACTGGATGCTGATAAGGTATCTGGGATTTTGATATAGAAAAAAAGAATATCAGTTTACTGTCCTAATTACCACTATTGCTCTATAATTATTTTTAGTTAAGTACCAGAAGTGTTAGGCATTTTGTTAAGGAATATGAAGAATGTGACATCTCATATCAGAGATGGAACTTAAACCTTCTTGTTAGTTTTCTTCCTTTCCTGATTTTAATGTGTACTGAGTACCATATAAAAACTTAGAAACAAAGTTGCCTAATTAGTCTAGAGGTCTCTCCTCATCTTCTATTTCTATTTAGGAAATTCTATATTTGTTTCAGCTATGGATTTCAGATTCTTCTAATCATGACATAGGAATTTCTTTTCTCAAGGTGACAATGAAAGCTCTTGGTGCACAACAGAGAGCGCCTAAAGAATCAAGTTAAGGTTCACTGCACAGACAGGCTGCAATAATTTCAGTGTTGTATTGCATGGAGAGGGTTGTGGTGGAGAGATGACTTTCTGCTCTTAGATCCTCTTCCTGAATTATATCTCAGGTGTGAAAGGTGATCTGGTCGTTTCAGGCAACAAGAAATACAGATTAAGTCATTTATTTGTTAGAGTATAATTGCTTTTATCTAAGTTGATTTGGAGATCTTCATATTATATAGCTCAGAGGGGAAGTGCTGTGTCCTAAGTAGGCATAATTAAAACCAATCTCTCTGAGACAGATGAATATATAAATGAACTACCATTTGTTGAATACATTCTATGTGCCAGACAGTATGCAACATTCTCTGTATTTGTTGTCTCACTTAATTTCATTTAACCTGCCCCCAAATCAACTTTGAATTGACGCTATATCAGTGAAATTTCCAAGAAATTAAGACACTTGTAAAACTTGGGAATAGGAATTTGAACATAGGTAAGCAGTAAACAATGGTGGCTAAGTGCAAAAAGTGACACTTGTATAGTCTTGAGCAAATATTTTTAACTTCATCAACTGTAAAATGAGATCAATAATACCAATCACCTCTTAAAGTTGTAAAGATTGGATGCGATCATGCATTTAAGATCTTAGTACAGTACCTGACATAAGTACATGCCTAATGAATATTACTGATTGCAATGAACACTGTGGAGCTTTGCTCAGAACACTTCTTTAAGGCCCACATATCCAATCTCTCAGCTGGAAATGTCTGTTACAACGGCTCACAACTGTTTCTTTCAGAGGAAACTGCTCTCTACCACCAAAAACTGTCTTGTCCAAAGTTTTCTTATTCCATGAGCTGCTTTTGGCCAATTACAAGTTCATGTCTGGATATCAAGGCTCAACTTCCTTGCTCAACTTGGGAAAATTCTGAAGGGCCATCTCTTAACAACAAAGCTCCTCAAAGTATCCACTGAAGCTTTAGTGGTATTTCAGGCCACCTTCCTCACTTGTCCAATCTGCTTTCCTCACTTCCTTTCAGGTAAATCTCCTGAGAGTTCTTTCCAGTAGACCTGCATGCAACAGTTTGTCTCAGTCTGTTTCCAGGGAACCAAATCTAAGACACTGATAATGATGGTGAAAGGGAAGGGTGTGTGTGTGATGCAGTGATGATATTTACCTCTAAAGTTAACTCTACTGATGACTACCTGGGACCTCATGTCCTGCAGCATGGGGGTTAAATAAACAGTATTGGGAAATGCAGCCTGTTACAATCACAGAAAATTATTTAACTTACTTGAGTCACAGTTTCTAGTTTCTTCACCTGAATTTTTTTTAGACTTAAAAGAGATACAACTTATAAAACATTCTGCATATAGTAAAAACTCAATAAAACTTGTAATCATTATTCTAAGTCTCAATGCTTTCACTTGAAAGGTGAGGATCATTACACTTACCCTATCTACCTCCTAGGATATCTGGAATATCAAATGATACAATAAAAGTGACCAAATTGTTACCAGCTATCACACAAACATAAAACATTTTCCCTATTATTACTGTACCAAAGAGAGAGATGCCAACATAAGATCTAACTTTTTATCTTAGGATGTATCAAATAAGGGTGCAACTCTGCTTCAAGACTATAATTGAGGAAAGGCCTTGGCTGATTATGCCAAAAGCACTGAATATAAATTAACCTAGACATTTTTTCTTTGTTGTTTATGATGGTTTGGGTCTGTGACCTTGGATAAGTCAAGTAATACATCTGAGTTTCAATTTCAATTTCAGGGACAGATTGTATGATAAAGAGATGATGAGATGGTTAATGAGATAGCATTTGTTGAGCCCTTTGAGATTCTTAGATGAAAGATGCCACACGAAGAAAATATACAACCTCCTGTTATGAAGTTGGGGAAAAACAGCATAAAGTGGCTTCTCAGCCAAAACACATGTTGATGACAAATAAAACCAAGGTGTTGTGTTAATCCCCCAGACCTTTTTTCAGAGTCAGGGAACACAATTCCTGAACTTTTCTAGAAGCTTCAAGGGCAATCTTGACTAAGTCCCCAAATAAGCTACAAGTACTTAAAGACAAATTGTAATGATAAGAGTTTGTAGACTATTTTACAGTTTAAATATAAAGTTGGAGTTAAAATCCCAGAATCTGATGCCAACTATGAAAACCTAGCCCTAAAAGATATTAGTTGTGTAGCCTTGAGTAAATTACTCACCCTCTTCTCTTTGCCTTATTTATTTTGTAAGTAACATGGGAATTATAATAGTACATAATTTATAGAGTTGTGAGGATTCAATGAGTAAAGTAATTAAAACAGTATCTCACATATAAGCTTGTTAGCTTGTTATATGTAGTCTAATGGGATCTCAAATTTAACAAAGGTCAAGCAGCACCTTGGGATAAATAGCGCAATATTTTCAAGAGAGATGAGGTGTGAATAATATTGCAACAGTGTCACAATACAGTATTGTGAAACCCAGTATTGGCTCTCTCAGAAACAGCCTGCCTAAGTGAGTTCTGAAAGTTATAGTGAAAAGAGGGACCCATGATTTGAACCCAAATAATGCAATCAGGTGGTTGGAACAGGGTCATGGCTTAGAACAGAGACAGTCCTATCACCTGGAGCTATCATTTTTCCTGACATCTGGACCTGTATTTAAGGCCTTCATGTGTTTATGGGGATTTCTGCCTGAAGGTAACTTAAAAATACCACTTAGTTTCTCACAAAACTAGGTCTTCTCATTCTAGGCAACATTAGGACTCTTTCTGATATATGTTAGCTATCTCTTTCAAAGGAAATACCTAAATTCCACACAGGAAATTGTCTTAGAAATTGTGATGATGCCAGAAGTAAATGGGAACTATTCCCTAACTCCTTCAGCAAATTAAGTTTTGTTTCTAGAAAAAGCAATACTAGGGAGCCATTATCTTAAGACTTAGTATTACCCTAATTTATCTTAAATCACTCAGTCACATATATAAAAATTATATTAACACTAGAATACACTAACAAAAGGAAAGAAATTAAGAAAACAGTAGGAGTTTATTTATAAACATTTCTTCTAAAAGCAAAGTATAAAGACACTAAATTAGTTCAGTTCTCCTTAGTGTAAGAGAGAACATGAGACCACATTACATAGACATCCATTAGATGCCTCTGATGATGGGAATATTTAAAATAATTAATGGGTTTTCATCGGGGTATGGGGGCTGGGGTGTTAGGATAGACCCTGATCTCATTTTAGATCCTTGGTGACGGTTTTCAATAAACTCTTTATTTCTGACCTTCCTTTAGCAGTCACTTGAATAATGATTCATAATTCTCTAGGATTTAAACTTCTGAAGCTCAAAGATTGCTACTTACATGAGATACATGCTAAGCTACCATAATAAAATGACAACCAAATACAGTGGATTAATATAATAACGTTTTATTTTTCTCTCACAATTTACAGAGTGAATAATTCAGGGCGGGTGGGCATCTATTCTCAACACATGGATTTCAAGGTTGCTCCAGTAATTATGACTTCCAAAACAGCAGGAAAGATGAAGAAAAGAATCTCTAAGAACCTGACCTTGAAATAGAAACACATCACTTACATTAAATCCCATGGGCTGTACATAGTCACAGAGCAAGAGAAGTTGGAAAATGCAGTCTCAAGCTGAGTAATCATGCAGCCATTTAAAATTTGACTTTGTGATCATTTGCAAGGAAAAGATTGCATCTAACTTGTTGTTAACTTGGATATAGGGAAAGCACAAATTATAGTTAAAGAAAATAATAATGTGCGTAGCAAAAGGATACAATGGTCAATTTTTAATCCTTCTCTTACTTCCCTATCTGCCATGTTTGACCAAAATGACCATTTTTCCTTAATAACTTTTTACATGTTTTCTGTAATACCAGTGTTTCTTTGGTTCTCATCTGGACTCATTGACCAACCTGTCTCAAATTCTTTGTTGGTTTCTCCTCATATACCCAACCTGTAAATATTATCATGTCCCTGAGCTTACTCTCCAAACTTTCCTTTTGTAAATTTACACTTGATCCCTAGGCGATATTAACGTCATAGATTACATAATGTCTCTAAGACCATAAGCCAATGACTTTAAATAGATTCTAGGTTGGACCACTCTTCTGCACACAATATATCCAAGAGCCTATTTGACATCCCATTTGGATGTCCAACAGGCATAACACAACTAAAATGTCTAAACCTGAACTCCTGGTGTTTCCATACTCCAAAACTGGAACTCTTACTGGCTTCCTCGTCACAGTTCTATGGCATCCCTTCAGCAGGTCAAGAAAAAAATGTTGTCATCATTCTTTATTTTTCTATTCCTCTCACATATTTCCCCTACATATTCATCATTGTACTCTGCCAACTTTTCCTTCCATCCTCTATTCAACAGTATCTTATGACCTCCACTATAACCACGTCAAACCAAGCCACCTTCATTTCTCACACTTGGTTATTTTACTTTCTAGTTCTCTTCATAACCACCCATAATCAGTTCTCGACACAGAAGCTAAAGTGATCCTTTTAAAATAAATTAAGATTACATCATTCTGCTGATCAGAACCTTCTGGTGCTCAATTCTCACCTCACTCAAAGCAAGAGTCTGTCCTGTCCACGATCTGTTCCCTTGCTGTCTTTATGAACTCATCTGTGTCCCTTCCAGCAATGCTGACTTCCTCACTCTTCATCAAACCTTTCAAATGTGATCTAACTTCTGGTTCTTTCAAATTGTTCTTTCCTCTGCCTGCAATCTTTTTTCTCCAGTGAAACCTATAGCTGGATTCCTTACTTCATGCAGACCTTTGCTGAAATCCCACATTAACAGGGAGTCATGCTACTTATTAATTTATTGCCTCTTAACCCCACACCCATCCTTTTATGACCTACTTTTTTGCTACAGAAGTTGGTTGCTAAAAAACTATATTTTTCTTTTGCCAGCTGGCTCACTGTCAAGTTCTGATGATAGGAGGCACTGGAATAGAAGGCAAGAATAGAGGAAGAAAGGACTACTGTTTCTTTCTTCATGTTTCTGTTTTTTTCTACAGTGACAATTTCAGAATAGACTTTTTAGCATTTCCCGTGGTGGTGGGCTCTTCTTCCCGTTCCTGGATGACCTCAGAAAGCTTCCTCTTTACTGTGGCAGTAGGCAATGTACTTGAGCAGCAGGTAGACCACCTCTTTAGTGGTCTTAATATCAATCTTGTGGGGTCCTTCCTCAAAGTTTCAATTTTTCCTCAGCCCCAGTGGTAGCAGGTGCTTTTTATAGCAACTCTTGCTACACTTTAGAATTTTCTTTTATCTCTTTCAGTAATTAAGAATATTTATCTAGTTATTCTTTATATTATTTCCTTTTTTACATAAAGGATGTCGTTTGTTTCACTTTACTAGGTCTTGTCTGATACATTTACTCTGATGTATTTTCTGCCATTATTTATTCACATCTCAGCTACTATGTTTTAGTTTTTGAGTTTCTTGATTATATCCCTAAATTAATATATTAACTTTGTAATAGCAGGATCATTGTTTTTTGGTGTTTTTTTTTGATCAGGATTTTATCTCCACTATCTAGAATAATATCTGGTATGGCAATATTTGTTGCTCAATGAAAATTTGTTGAAATAATGAATTTGTAGAAGGAGAAGCAAAGTATCTTCTATGGTATACAGATGGTTTAGGATGATAGAAGTTCTGTGAAGACAGTTTAAATGTATAGTACCTGTATTATTCACAAGAGTATTTGTGTTTTCCTAATATATACAAATTGCTTCAGTTGTCAGTATAGTTTAGATCTCAATATCTGAAAATTAGTTCAAGCAGTTGATGCTTCTTTGTAACATTTACCATAGATGAATATTAAGAGGTCAATTTTGCTCACTAAATACCATCTCTATTTTTATGTTTTTTATTAGTTCCTTGGAATTAAAATATATTTCAATACATTTATAAAAAATAATGTAAATCCCTCTCTAGGAAGACATAATTTATTCCACAAGTATTTATTAACCTAAAAAGTAAAAGTTATATACCAGGTACTGCACTAATTTTGGGAAATAGGAGTAAGAAAGGACGGGGGGAGAAAAAGAGACAGAGGAGGTGAGACAGTAAGAGAGACCATGGAACTTAAAATCTCTCAGAAAAGACAGACATCACATAGGCAATAACAAGTTTATCTGGAAACTGGCTGGATGGAGATGGAAGTGGGGCTTGTTCCAGGAAGAAGGACATACACATGCAGCAGAAATAAGACAGAGCATGTTTTGTTGAAGAAATCAAGTAAGTTCAGCTTGGCTAAATCATAGAGAATCAGAAAAGATAATGGAGAATGATGAGATATGTGACTTAAGAATAAAAGAAAAGCCAGATTGCAGAGAACTGCAAAAGTCCTCTACTATCTTACTGTAACTGAAACCACTGAAAGATGTTAAATGGAAAATATTATGATCAAATTTGGAAAATTACTAGGATTGCCGTGTGGAGTACAGATTGGTGCATAATTAAACTATTTACAGGAGTCAAATATGGAGTCTGTCTGCCAGGGAAAACATTATGGTAGTGTGAAATAGGACAGTGACAGGAGGAATTTAGAGAAGTGAACAGGTGAAAGAGCTATTTAAAATACCAAATGCAAGACATAGCAATTGAATGGAAATGTGGATAAAGGACAGATGAAATCAGTCCTGGATGGGAGAGACAGAGATATCAACCAGCCAACTGTCATAATTAGAAGATATGTAACCCAAAACCAAGTCCATATTAAGTTCATATCAAGTCCATAATAAGAAATGGAGCCTGGAGCTATGATGAAGGAAAATGGAACTATTTATTCATTAATTTAATTATCCATCAAATATTGATTGGGTAGGTACTTCATTATTAGTACTGAGTGGTCATTGTGTTAAGGAAGAGTTAAAAACACTAGGGGGTTGCTTACCATCTTCTTCATCTTTTTCATTACTACAGATCTTTTCCAAAAAAAATCCGTCACTCTAGCTTTATGTGACTTGTGCTTGATATTTTCGGTTTCTCCCTTAAAGCCATGTTCCATCCTTTTCCATATCATGCTCTGATGAAGAGAAGGCTGATGTTATGTCAGCAGTTTTTCTTGCCCCTTTGCTTCTGGTTGCATTTAACTGGAGGAATAAGGAAGATAACCCAAGTGACAAGAAGAATGTATGAACTTTTTATTCACTGAGTTCCACCTGTGGTATCCTCCAAGTGTTGACTGTGTCCCTGTCCCTCTACCAAAGGCCACACATCCTGTTAGGACTCTTGTCACCCATTATTCTCTCTGGATTTTTGTAACTGTTTTCTAGCCTGTCCCATCACACTTGAATTTTTTAAAAAGAGTGATGATTATGAAGTTAAACATCTTTATATGGGATTATTGCTATTCCTATCTGGTATAAGATACAGCTTTTTCATTCTGTGAGCTGATACAGAAATTTGATTGCAACAACATTTTAAATTTTGTTGCTGGATGGTTGACATGAGTACCTATTATAAAAAGTAAATTAAGTTATAATAAGTAATAGAAATATTTGGTTCTGAAAGTAAATCGAGTTTAGTGGAAGAAAAGAAACACTTCATAAAACGTAAAATATGGAAAATAAAATTTTACATTTCTTGCTCGTTACTGGCAGCTTGTCTCTGAGATGGAAGTCACTGTGCAAGAGACTATTTAAGGAAATGTTACATTTGTTAAAGGAAGGGGAGTAAGCCATGTTCAGCAGAGGGAGAATTGGAGCTGTGATGTGGTTCACTGGGACCTTACGAGGAGTTCTTTTTTTTTTTTTTAACTTTTTGTTTTACATTGGAGTATAGCCGATTAACAATGTTGTGATAGTTTCAGGCACACAGCAAAGGGACTCAGCCATACATATGCAAGTATCCATTCTCCCCCAAACTCCCCTCCCATCCAGGCTGCCACATAATATTGAGCAGAGTTCCCTGTGCTATATAGTAGGTCCTTGTTGATTATGAATTTTTAAATACAGCAGTGTGTACATGTCAATCCCAAACTCCCTATGGGGAGTTCTGAAGCTGGTGTGACCCTTCAAAGCTTTTCAGAGCTTTTTCAGTATTGCTTTAAGAGGGTTCGACTTTTATACTCCAAATTCATTCAGTCTGTGGATGTAGACCTAGGGTAGCAAGCTCAACGGGCAACGAAACTCACTTCAACCCTAAAGGCAATCCCCAAAGAAGTTGACAACTGAGATCTGTCAGTCAGCAGCTGGGATATTACACCTTCATTCTGGAAGGTGGATCTTGGCAATGTATTCTATCACCCATCACGTTTCATATTCTACTTCCAAGATACAGTCTTTAACATTTGTATACTTAATTCCAAATGTTATTTTGTCTGTGGTTTTAGTTTTTGAATCACCTGCTTTTTCTTTTAGAAGTCTAGGTCAGTAACATACTTTCGTTTTCTCCATTCCATCCTCCATATTGCTTTATCACATTACCATGCTACCTGGCTTCAGAGCCTGAAATATAATATAAAGCAGGAATTCTGCCTGACACACTAGATGATTCAGCTAGTTAACCCTGCCTACTTCTCCAGCCTGAAGACTTATGACTTATCAGAATTCCCTACCTCTTATGCTTATAGAACCCCTTGTGGATCACCAAACACATGCCAAGTCTCACCTTTCTATCTTTACCATTCAGGTTTTTCTGACTGATCACCCTTTCCCCTTTGTGTATCTAAATCTTACATGCATTTTAAGATTATGCTCATGTATTACATGTGCTAGTCACCGGTACACCTTGTTCTCCTGCCTCCCTATTATTATTTATTTGTTATTGCTTATATTAGACTATGTAATGATTTTTGGTTTATGTGTCTGACCCCCTCTCCAGACAATAAACTTTTGTATAAAGGGACAGTTTATTTTATCCCTTTGTCTCAAACATATAGCAAGATGTCTGGCTCCAAACAGACTTGTAGACACACAATAAATGCATGTGTGTGTGATAACAGTGCAAACCTTATCGGTGTCTTTTATAGTGCAAACCTTAAAAGGACAAAGAGAAAGAGACAGGCTTTCTCTGACTAGCTTTTTTCCACTAGACATAAGTGCTCAATCAATACGTGAATGGTTAAGAGTACTGATGAAAATGATAATGGCTTGAGGATTTCATGGTCCCTGCCAGCTCTAAAATTCACGAATTGAATACTTTTATATAACAGTAGGGTTATAGAAAAAAACAGTGGAAAACTAGAAAATATTGCCTCCCCCTTTTTATTTAGTTTGACTCTTCTCCACATAGCAACTCTGAAACTGGCTTAAAATTATAATGCCAGTTAGTATGAAACACTGAGAACACAAGAGCTGACAGTGCCTTTTTGTTCCTCATTAATTTTTGTTTTACATGTAAGTCAGCATAGATTCTAACTTTTTAATACTTTTTATGGTAATCTTGATAATAACCATAACCACAATACAAATATAGATCACCTTTTATTTAACAAATGAAAATTTAAAATCTACTTTGTTCTATACACTGTCAGAGAGGCTGGAACTATATCAATGAACAAGACATATCCATGTTCCTGGAAACTTAGTGGAAGAAACAGACAATACGCAAGTCAATAAATATGTGTTTGATACATATTTAGCTTTCTGCTTCACAGGTGATAATAATAAAAAGTGAAAAACATGGCAAGGGGATTGAGAATGCTGAGGGATGGGGAGCAACTTTATATTTACTGATCATCTACAACATATGAAGTGATCTGTTAAGTACTTACTACTTTTTCCTAACATCCCAAAAAACAAAAGAGTTAGGACTTTAATTTTTTTGTAAGGTAAGATATTTGAGACTCAGAAGTGTTAAAAAACTGTCTAAGCACATGAGAATCTAGTGGTGGAGGTTGCAGCAAAACACAGATGTTCTTAGCACAAGACCTAAAAACACTTCAACAGAACTTTCAATAGTTGCAATTCAATGTTCAATGAATTTTCAGCCCATATCATTATTCCCCGCAAAGTCAGCTCAGAACCTCCAATAGCACTAATCAATTGACACCAAGAGTATAGGCGTAAATGGAGAAAGATGCAAATTTTTCAGGAGCAAAAGATAAAGTCAGCCTCTGGACAGTAAAAAAAGTCACTTGCAACAAAGTGAAAAGGATGTCTTATTTCACCACAAGACTTCAGTAAGCCAGCAAGAAAAGGAAGAGAAAAAATGTAAGAAATGAGTTTAAAAAAAACAAAAGCGGGGGCTTCCCTGGTGGCGCAGTGGTTGAGTCCGCCTGCCGATGCAGGGGACACGGGTTCGTGCCCCGGTCTGGGAAGATCCCACATGCCGTGGAGCAGCTAGGCCTGTGAGCCACGGCCGCTGACCCTGCGTGTCCGGAGCCTGTGCGCCACAATGGGAGAGGCCACAACAGAGAGAGGGCAGCATACTGCAAAAAAAAAAAAAAAAAGCAAAAACAAACAAACAGAAACTTAGCAGTAGGCTTTAACTTCCATTTTTCAATCTTTTTTTTCCAGGAAAAACGAACAAATGCTCTGGACCAGTTCTAGTAAGTACATGTTTATTAACCAGGTTCTTTTTTATTTTTTTCCTAGTATATAAATATACAGCAAGAAATATAACAGATGCTCAAATGTTGTAGTGGTTTTATGAAAGCTAACAGCAAAGCATTAAACCCGCCCACAACTGCTTTGCATTTATATAGCACTCAATATATATGAAAAACATATTTTTTACCATCACTGAAGTAAGCCACCCTTGCAAATCTTCTCATTTTGCAAATGAATAATAAAATGCCACACAAAGGAACTAGTATCACTGTATTTTAGATGAGAGAACTCATGGGTTTTATCCAGCTCAACATCTTATTTTATGGATTAAACAAGTGGGTCCCTGAGTCGACAGTTGATTTTTTCAAGGTCAGTGGCAGAATTTAACTTAAAAGCAGTGCTTTTTTATTGCTAGTCCAGAGCTTTTGTAGCCATCACTACTATTATGCACATGTAGTACTGATGTTATGCATCTACTGAATTACAGATGCTCAAAAGCCTGGCAAATAGGATGCACTTTAAAAAAAACTGTTGAATGAATACATTTCAGTTTTTTCTTTCATGTCTCTACACATCCCTTCCTAAGTCTGCCTATGGCTTGAGAAGGGCTGATGGGCTTCTCCATCTTTAAATCCTTTCCTTCATAGTTGATTGCAATGAGTCTTCATACTGGTTGTTCAGAGTTTTAACACACAGAGAAGACATGTTTTTGTTGTTGCTGTTAGTCATGGCTAACTGAGAACGAATGACAATTCAGGCCAGGTTAGATCCATTTGGCTCTCAGCAGGTGGAATAAAGGAGGTAACTTTAAGGAAGGTTAAAAATGAAATAGAGATAATATTTAACTAGGGGCTTCTATTTCTGGCTAAATTAGCATTGGCAGCTGGATCTTTCCCTTAAATTCAATTCTCATGCCACACAACAGAGAAGGAAACAGTTGATGAATCTAAAAAGTCGCTGGAGACAAAGAGGACAGTTGAGTTTTTATGAATGGTAAGTGGAAGATGGCCAGGTACCTCAGATAAGGGAAAGGTTAGAGGACACCTTTTTAGTTATGTCTTTTTCTTTACTCATGTTGCCCTAGGGAGATAATTGTCCAAGTTTCTAGGAAATGGAGTCTAAGATAAAAGCTTACGTGCTATTTATTATTGTTGTTGGGGAGTGTGGGAGAAGTGAGGGAGAGACAGTTGCGGCAGGAACCGCTGCTTCTTCAGCTCATGGGGCTATATTAAGAATAGCCACAGAGCGGGCTTCCCTGGTGGCGCAGTGGTTGAGCGCCCGCCTGCCGATGCAGGGGACACGAGTTCATGCCCCGGTTCGGGAAGATCCCACATGCCGCGGAGCGGCTGCGCCCGTGAGCCATGGCCGCTGAGCCTGCGCGTCCGGAGCCTGCGCTCCGCAACGGGAGAGGCCGCAACAGTGAGAGGCCCGCGTTCCGCTAAAAAAAAAAAAAAGAATAGCCACATAAACTACAGACTTTCCTCACTCTACAGCATTTTTCCATAAGTGCTTTTGAAAATTTATACCACCTTTCAGGTGATTCTTTATTTTAAATGTAATAAAATCTTCACCGCAAAACACAGTAAATAGATACACTACAAGAACTATTTGGCATAGCTGCAAGTAGTAACACACTCATCTGTCTACCTGACCCAGCAGTTCCTAGTCACAGAACATCATATGGAACAAATCTGAATTACAACATGGTTGGATGAACCCAAACTTATTTTCTCTGTGCATAAACAAAAGCTAAAAGGATGAAGAGTCTAAAAAATAAACACAAATAAAAATGTACAAAACTAAAAACAATATCCACCATAACAAAAAGTGAACTTGTACTAGACAATATTTCCAATGTATAGTCAAAAATGCTTGCTACAGAGTGAGTAGGAGCAAAATAAGTTATACTAAGATTACAGTGAGAGACATGACAATACCAAGAAGAAATAAATGTGGCACCAGGTCAAATTCAACAAGATGGGGAAGTCGAGCTTTGAACATAAGAGGTAGGGTGGTATTTGGATTAACTCACAATTAGGATAAGGACGTGTGTGTGTATGTGGTATGTGTGTGCAAGTATGTGTGTAAAACATAGTTTAAAATTTGGAGCCTAAAAGATAGGCTCTAAACAAAAATCCTCAAAGGTAAACCTTCCAAGATATCTTGAAGTTTCTTCCAACGGCTTCTGGGTGCAGCCTCCTATGTGACTCACTGGTTGGGGATAATGTTTCCAAATTTTAATGTGGGAGGGGCAGGTACCTCCTCACTTCAGGCTGTCTTGACTATTTGGCCTCTCTGACAAGAGCCCTTGCTAAGGAAAAAATAAACTGCCTCTGGACTCAGGAAGCTCACTGTCCGTTTTAGCTCATTTGAGGGCACAGATGAGCCATGGTCCTGACCCCTGTCATATTATTTGTGAAGCAGAAGTGTGCATTGGGAAGTAATAAGACTGAAACCTTCATACAAAATACCATTTACCATTTGCAAGTAAATGTAGAGTTCTTCTTAAATGTGATTTCAGAGGTGAAAGTGCAGGAAAAGCCTATGGCTAGAATGAAAGTGAAAGCAATTCTGTGCCTACACATATTATAAGAGGCCATCTGTCCCCTTTGTGTACTAGACTATGATTGCAAAGACTCCAAGTTACTGTTATAATAGTTATTACAGCTTAGTTTGCAATAATTTTATTTGGCCTGCAGAAACAGAGTAATGGACAGTTGTGCCCCGCCATCAGTAAAAACTGAATGAGGACAAAATTGATCTCATCAATTTCCCTGTTGTACCCTGTAAGCTTGCTATACCCTAGACCTGCTCCTTACCTGACTTCCTTGTCCTGGGCAGGCCAATCATAGTGCTGGGTTTTTTTTGCTCACGGTCTTTGTCTAAGGAAACCTGAAAGTCCCTTAGTGAGAGAGCAGCATAGGCAGGTCTGTAGCTGGTTTTACTCTGGTTTGACTCAACTACAACAGCTTGAACCAGTGGTGGGCATTTAACCCATCAGCCAATCTATTATGAAACTAAGTCAGAGACTACTATTTGCCTCGCAATATCAATTATCTTTCTCCCTTCTTAGATGAATGAACAAGAGATGCACGAAATTCCTTCTAGTTATGAAAGTTCCCCTTTCCTTCTTCCTCTTGATGCACAGAATGTAAACATAATGGCCAAAGCATCACAGCTTTGAAGTTATCCCAGATATAGAAGCCACATTAAGAAGGATACTGCTTCCTTGACACATCTTCCAGGAGGTTTTACCACCAAACTTCTTTAAGATGAAGGAAATAAACTTTTGCTTTGTTTAAATCATTAGTTTTTGAGACTTTACTATTCCTAGTCAAAAATGATTCTGACAGTTCTCACTGGAGATGCATGCCATGTTATCATGATTAGAATTAAAATTGCAAGTGACCCTCATCTTCATTTCTAGATAATGACATTTTCCTAGCCCTTTTCGAAACCTAAAATATAAGTATAATATCTTAAAATATAAATAATTTCCAGAAGGAAACAATATTACAGTAACTAATATACTGAAATCCAATAAGGTTATGTTGCTGATATGTGATTCTCTTAAACAATAAAAAGAGACAGAGAGAATTTTCTAAATAGGTTTTAAAAGTACCTTTGTGCAATGTATTTTCCTATTTAAGAAAACATCTTAGGTTTACATTAATAAAGATCCTAGATCTTACCTATGACTTTTACGAGCTTATTATTGATAATTCCACCAAATCTTGTGTCAGAAGAAGAGCAATTCCCCCACCAATTCACGAACCACCACATTTACAGGAAGAGGAACCCCTTCTCGTAACTTTTGATAAATATCTTTAACATCCCTCCTCCCAATGAAGTAAATGATGATAAATTCCAAATGTCATAAGGTGCTCAAAACATACTTGGTGCATCTATTTAAAATTACGAGTCGGCTTTTCTACATAAATATTTCATAGCTCTGAAGTGTCTATAATGTTACTGCACTCATAATAAGTGGGCAATTTGATATGTATTGTCAAACTGAATATCAGTCTGCCACTGCTTCCAAGTAATGGATGGATTTTAATGTACTGTTACCTGCTAGTCACTCCAGATATGGACAGGATTTTATAAGTATTATGTACTTTGTGAGTCTTCAGGGTGGAAGACTCACAAAGGTGAGAAAAAGAAACTAAAATATTCTCCTACTAGTTCTCTACCTGTAATGCTGCTACCCTTCTATTGTCAACATAAACTAAGAAAGAGCCAGAATAAAAGGAAAAGATATCAAAGTGAAAGTAGGAGAAGCTATGGAATACATGTCCACAGAGTTTAAAAATGTGCATCCAATGTGTATAAGATATTGAATTATTTATTATTTTCCCTATTCTTTTTTTTTTTTTTTTTTTTTTTGCGGTATGCGGGCCTCTCACTGTTAGGCCTCTCACTGTTGTGGCCTCTCCTGTTGCGGAGCACAGGCTCCGGACACGCAGGCTCAGCGGCCATGGCTCACGGGCCCAGCCGCTCCACGGCATGTGGGATCTTCCCACACTGGGGCACGAACCCGTGACCCCTGCATCAGCACACGGACTCTCAACCACTGCGCCACCAGAGAAGCCCGAATTATTTATTATTATTTGAGCACAAATAGAAGAAACCAAATGTAGTTATAGTGGGAAAAGGATGGAACAAGGAACATGAAAAATGAGGTAAAAAAGTTGCCTGCTGTGGGAAGGATTTGGAACAAGTATCTAATCACATCATGCAACCTAAGCAGTGAGCTTTCTGTGTCTCTCTTGCCCTGGTTTTCCTGTGCATTGGCTTCATTTTCTTTCTTCCTAGAGACTGCCCCCTTTACCCCCTTCTTCACATGGAAAAATACAGCAACCCTCAGTTCTAAAGTTCTTTTTACATGAAGATATAGAAATAACCTTGTTATCTTTCTTAATGTCTCTATGTAGATCTCTGCACTCATCCTCCTCCCATATACCTCTGCATTTTATTTAAATCTCTTAGGACTTCAAATGGCCCAAATTGAGTCAAATGTCTATTCATGGCCTTAAGAACAGTGTCCGGTAGCAAAGATGTGACTACAGAGGACCACCATTCTGACAGGTGCCAAGTAGCAAGGCTAAATGGTCAAACCAATAGCATCCATCACAACCATAAACTCAGGTGCTATGCTACAACTGTCAAGCCGTAAAACAATACATCAGGTCTCAAAGACCAAAGTAATACCTGGGAGATAGAACACACACACACACACAATACACACACACACACACACACACACACATACACACACACATATATAAAGTTTAAAATACCATTGGAAGATCCTGGAAAAATAGAAAAGATATACATTTTTCTTTTCCTCCCACCAAGTACATTATATGTAAAACAATACAAGAAGACTACAAAAAGTGGAGAGAAGACAGGCTGTGATGTTGTGAGCCAAGGAACCGAAGATTGGAGAGTGCACTGAGTATTCTTTTTGCCTCAGACATCCTAACTTGGAGCTGAAGCTGGCAACACAGAAATGCCAACAGTCACACACACAGAAAGCCCAACAAAAGTATGTTCTTTCTAGCCAAGACCAGGAAAGAGGCAGCCTAGCAAGAGAGAAAATGTTTGGACAATAACTGTTCTAGTCTAGTCAAATACCACAGAAAAAATGGTGGCTCCCCTCCAGCCCCTGCTAGGCAAGACTGAGTAGACAGCCTAGACTTTCGTTCTAACCAGCTTAGAGGAGGTGTCCAAAACATCTGCCAGTGTGGTGTCAGAGAAGATAAAATAGGAAGCCAGGAGATTTATTCCCACTAGGAGGCATAGAATGCCCCCCACTTATATATATACCATAATATATAAAACTTTGGGGAAAAAATAGGATAAAATCTTCAGGATTTAGGGATAGGCAAAGAGTTCTCAGCCTTGACGTCAATAGTATGATACTTATAAAAGAAAGAAATTGATAAGTAGAACTTTACTCAAAATCTTAAAAATAACTATTTCTCTGTAAAACTCCCTGCAAAGATCATGAAAAGACAAGCTACAGACTGCAGGAAAATATTTGCAAACCATGCATACCACAAAGGACAAGTATCTAGAATATTGAAAGAACTCTCAAAACTCAAAAGTAAAAGAAATCCAATCAGAAAATGGACAAAATAACAGGAAAAGACATTTCACCCACAAAGATAAACAGTAAATAAACACATGAAAAAATGTCCCATATCACTAGCCACTAGGGAAAGTCAAATGAAAACATAATTAGGTATCACTACATACCTAACAGAATGGTTACATTTTTTTTTTATTAATTGACAAAAATCAAATACTAGCAGGATGCAGAGAAACTGAATCATTTATACATTGCTGGCAGGAATGTACAATGGTACTGTCATTTTGGAAAACGGTTTGGCAGTTGTTAAAAGAAAACAAAAACTAAACCTGCAACTAACATATGACCCAGAAATTGTACATCTGGGCATTTATTCCAGATAAATAAAGACTTGTGCTTACATGAAAACTTGTGCACAAATGTTTAAAGAAACTTTATTCTAATAGCCCCAAACTGGCAACAATCCAGATGTTCTTCAATAGATAGATGAAGGATTAAACAAACTATGATAGACCTACATCATGAAATATTATTACTCAGTAATAAAAAGAAACAAATTATCCATACACAACAACAACTTGGATGAATCTCCAAAAAATTATTCTGAGTGAAAAAGATCAAATCCCAAAAGATTACGTATGGTATGATTCCATTTATGTAACATTCCTGAAATGAACAAATTATAGAAATGGAGAACAGATTAGTGGTTCCTGGTGGCTAAGCAGGGGATTGCTGTGGGAGGAAGGTGGGCATGACTAACAAGGGACAATATGAGGGATTTTTGTGGTGATAGAATTCTCAGGCTTGACAGTATCAATGTCAGTATTTTGGTTTTGATATTATGCTACAGTTTTTCAGAATGTTACCTTTGGAAAACACTAGGTAAATGGTCACAGGATCTCTCTGTATTATTTTAACCGAATGTGAATCTACAGTCATCTCAAAATAAAAACCTTAATTAAAAAAAATAAACATTAAAAGTATCATGAAGCACATAAGGACTAAAAATTTGTCAAATAAATGGAACAGAAATGCAAAGAATGAATCTGTGACTTTTGTAGACATTTTCTGTCCTTTGATGACTCATAGAAAGTGGAAAACCTGCATAAAGTCTTGAAGGATAAGTCACTTAAAATAAAAGAGAAGCCGAGATGGAATGGATTCTAGGTAGTAACACAACTAACAAAACATGGAAAGAGGGAGGCACGTGGCGTGTGGGGTGGGGTAGTGGATCAGTGAGCATGGGTGACTGACTGGCAGAATACTTCCCAAAATCAAATCATTCAGAATATTCAGAGTAGACAGCTTATTTTTTGGCCTAGATTCACCAATTTAGGCCATAAAATTCTAGTATCATGTACCACTTCCTTTCCAAAGCCTCACTGCTCATCAAATGAGTCCGTCAACAGCTCATTCACCTTCCAGAAAATTCTTAAAATCCCAGATCTTCTCTGACAGTCCCATTTAATAACACTTCATCATGATATATGGTCTTGATCATTTTACCTTAAGAATTTTATAGACCTTGGAAGTATTAGTTCCTGTGGGTATAACTGGAAACTTCCTTCTGAAAAAATAATCTCATTTTGTCATCTACCCCCACTACTGTTTAATTCATCTCTAGAGACTCTCCCCTGTGGCAGCTAGGTTCTTTTCGTGCTACAGGAGATTATTTTTTAGCATAATGAGTAAAGACTAAAGATTTTCAAAGACACATATGTAAGATTTTAAAAAGAAAGATAATAAGAACCTATCATGTAAGTAGACTTCAAAATAGATGAAGAGCTTGGTTGGACTTGAAAGTCTGCTAACACTCCTCATTTTCAGGAGAGATTTCCTTGAGGCCCACAGAAGTAGCATTTCTAGGCTTTCTCTAATGTATACTTATTTCTAGTCATTTTTATTTCTCACCAAATAGCTTTAATCATGATAACCATTCACTTATGCAATATCAATAATTTATATAATAATATTGAAATCTGTTGTTTATCTCAGTTATGACTAGATAGTATCAAGTTATATATTACAATGTGTTTTTTAGCTTATTTTTTCTAGTCAGTGTCTGAGTTATTGTTAGCTTTTTAAAAGTGAGATGGTGAAACATTTTTTTTATCTATTATAATCATTCTTTTGTCCAAATATTAAATGTAACTTCTCAAAGTGTTATTATTTATGCTGTTTCATTTCACCTTCAAACAATAATTTTATTTGGAAGGAATCAGTCATCAAGTTTGACAGTGAGTTTAGTGAGTTTCTGAGGGCTCACAGATGTCAGACTTGGCATGAAAACCAGAATCTTATACAGAGAACAGAGGAGTGAACTGGCATTTATGGACTATCTACCATGGGCCAGGCACTGAGGTAGAGACCAGAACAAAATTTTATCTTATTTTATCAAGGCAAAAGCCCAGTGAACTAGTGTTGTCATCTATACTACACTTGAAGAATGTGATGGTCAGAGGGACACATCAATTTACCAGAAGTTACCTTTCTAACATGAGAGCTGGGATTAAAATTGACATTTTCTGACTGCCAGTTTCAAATTGTAAACAATAGTAATATTATTCAACATGTATTAAACATTTAATATGTGTAAAGCATTGTTTTAAGTGATTTTTAATGGCTATTGTTTTGTTTTCTGCAAAAAATGTTTGCCCTCCCTAAGATAATAGGAATGCACCTCCCCATCCCAATTAGAACAATTCCCCAGCAATTTTCAAAAACTGGAGCTGGGAGAAAAATACTTTTTCCTCTCTGATCATGCAGCTTTAAGGATATGAGCCTGGAATTAGGCAGCCAACTATCTTATTTCATGGAGAATTTTGTCTGATAGAACAAAGACAACATTCAGGGAAAACAAATTTAGAAGAAGCATATTTGTTTTAAAAGCCCTGTTTCTAAAGATCCCTACACTTCTACAACCAGATTTACTGCTATCTAGGCTATAGGTTTTTTGTTTTTGTTTTTGTTTTTTTCTGGTACACGGGCCTCTCACTGTTGTGGCCTCTCCCGTTGTGGAGCACAGGCTCCGGACACGCAGGCTCAGCGGCCACGGCTCACGGGCCCAGCCACTTCGCGGCATGTGGGATCTTCCTGGACCGGGGCACGAACTTGTGTCCCCTGCATCAGCAGGCGGACTCTCAACCACTACGCCACCAGGGAAGCCCTAGGCTATAGTTTTGATATGTTATCCAATTATAATGGTTCTCATTTTTTGTTTTGCTTTGCATTTGCAATTCGTAGGGTTTTTTTCTTTTACTTGAACAAACTTCACCGATAGAAGATACCTTTAAACACATTGTTTCATTTGAACCTAAAACCAAACCTAATATAGTTTGTTTATTCATTCAATATTATTGAAGTCTTATGCATCAGATACTATTCCAGGTGCTGAAGATATAACAGTGAAAAAAATCAGGCCAAGTGTTTTGCCCTTGTTTTTATTATAAGGTGAAGAATTTATAAGGCACAGAGAGTTTATATGTCTTGCTGAAAGTTTCAGTATTAGCAAGTGGCAAAGAAGCTGAAACAAGATGGATATGAGGTTCAGAGTTCAAGTTCTCCTTGTTTGAGAACGATCCTAATGAGAGCCTGTTTCTCCTTTCTACTTGGTTTCTAGAGCAACCAAAAGTTTAATTTAAGTATTATATTCAACTCATGGTTGCTTAAAAGATGAGTATTACATGGCTTGGGGAAAAGTATGGAGTCATAAAACTACCTCTTATAAATTGAATGTTTTCTTCTTTGCTTAGTCAATTTAGACTTTGCTGAGTCTAAGATGGATAGAGTTACAAGGGAAACTGATGCTCAGAGGAAATTTTCCATACTCAATTTTACATCTTATAGGAATTCATTATCTCACAGAGTGACATATGTTTAAGGTGTCATATTTGATACTTTACCTTGAGTTTGGAAAACTCCTGAAACCTAGTAAGTGGTTCATAACCTTGCTGAGAGAGATCTAAGTGTGCTCAGGTTTGCAGTCAAACTTCCAGATTTTCCAAGAATTAATTTTATAGAAAATAACATTTTTATGAATTGAATTTCAAGAAATGCAAGTAAATACTCAGCAAGTAGAACTCAGGGTGATGGGAAACAAAACAGCTTTGGACACCTTTTTTTTTTTTTTTTTTTGTACATCTTTCTAGAGAGATTTTTTTGTGAGTGTCTCAACTCACAATTCTCTTTCTCAATGTCTTTAAGTTTATATCCTCTAAAGAGAAAAATCTTACTGACAAAGCTAAAGTCAGAGTCCTTACTTGATCTAATGAACAAAGTCCAGGGAAACAAGCTCACAAAATGATAAACATGACTGCAATACTGTTGCGGTCCGGGAGCCACACGCCTGGAGTAGAGTTCCCCGGTAAATGCGACCCGTGTCCCAACCAAGGACACCCGAGAATCACCAACACCAAGGAGAAAGATTAGCAAAGGATTTATACAAGTATAGAAGCTTACACAAACTGTCTGGACAGGGTCCCACTCAGAGAGAAGTGAGTGAGACCCCGACTAACAGTCGGGCGAGGCTTTTATACCCTTCACAGGGCGGGAAGTCCCCAAGGCAGGAGGGAGCTGTTTAATTTTGAATCAGCCAATCAGGAACCCGGTTCTTCCCGCCCCAAGCAAGCAAGCAAGTTTCTTACAGAAGCCAAAATGTGCTGTTAGCCCTGAAGCTGTTCTTCCATTTCTTTCGTCACAATACAAACCCATAAATTGTACTTGGCTGAAGTTCCTACAGGTGTTTACTAAAATCACCTTGATTTATATGACTCAGTGTCAATTTTATTTGATAGAACCATTTCTTCTCTGAAATATGTGGATCCAGCCTAAAATAACTTCTATAATGAGCCACATTCTTATAAACTATCTTAAGCATGGCAGGGGTGGTAGCAATCACAGAGACCCACGGTGTTAAGAAGAAAAAAAAAAAGATTTATTTTTGGGCCAAATTTGTGAGAGTTTAAGTAAACCACTCATCAAATGTTTACTTTGTAATAAGGGCTGGTTTAAAATTATGCAGTGCCAACTTTGTTCTTTCACATTATGTCATCTTAGATTTACAACAGCCATATCAGGTAGGTATAATTGCTATCCCTCCTCTTCTGTTTTTTATTTTTGTTTTTCATTTTTTTTAAATGACACATTAGGAAACAGAATCAAAGAAGTTAAATATCAACACTCTGTGCACCCAAAAAGCAGTCAGGTGTATCAAGAACAATAGTCGACAATAAGTCACAAAAATAAATAAACGAAGGAACATTTGTTCTGAAGCAAATCTAACTGGTCAAAATGTGACGAGTCTGGGAAGGCCAATCCCTAATATGCATTAATTTAACAAAGGTCCTGAATATTTTATCATTTTAAGGCACCATGTGAATTCTGAGACCTCTTACTACCTTTTTATACTCCACTCCCTATGGGATAAAGTGTTAAATTCACACCATGTTATTCAAAGCCCTATAAAATTTCAACCTTCTCTACCATTCTGTGTTATTCCCCAATTCCACCACTGTGCACCCTACGTTTCAGACATTTAAACACATGCTGTTGCCTGAATGTTCCTTGAACTCTCATGTCTCCATGGCCTTGCTCTTATTTATCTTCCAGAGACTCTCCCTCTCTGTTTTTCTCATTGTCTTTTCCTTTGCACCCCTTCTCACACTACCCTCTTCCCATCACCAGCTCAGTTTCAACTAAAGAATTTCTTTACATCATCCAAGGCTTAATTCAAATTCTGTTTCTATAAAGCATTCTCTTTTAATTCTCCCTCTGCTACTACAACATATATAAAAATGATCCTTCTCATTCTTATTCCCTAAAGCACTCAATTTGCATATGTATTACAGTGCATTGTGTCACCAATAGTGGTTTTATTTTAATGCTTATGATTTTAGCTCTGTGAAAACAGAACTAAATTTCTTTCCATCTTTTTTCTTCTCCAGTGCCTTAGTGTTTTGTGAATATTAAGAATCTAATAAATATTGACAAGTTAAAATTATTTTGCTAAATGGTGACAAAAATAGTTCATATTTTATCACCAGAGAGATTGATAGATAGCTAAAAGTCAAACTTATATAAAGATAAATATTACGTTAATAGCTTTAGCCAGAATTTCTCTTAGGAGGGAATAAGATTTGGTAGAAACAATAACTTGAAATGCTTTGGGAATACAAAGTGGAATAACAAGGGCTTGATTCTCAGCCACCTTCAGAAAGTGTGAAATTGCCAAAGAGTTAGATGCATCATCAAAGGTAGAAGGATTAAATTAAGAAGAAGAAAAAGATAATTTTGAAAAGATGTACAGATAGAAATGGTCAGTGAAAATTACAACCAAAGGGTAGCCAGAAGTTTATTGTGGATTTGTGGTACCTAGTACTTCAACTGAGGTTTACTGAATGCACTATAAATCTCTTTCCGGAGACTTCCATTTCTAGAAGTGAAGTCGAATGGTTATCCTGTAACACCTCTTGCAACCAAAACCCTACGCATTCAGAATAATATATAGTAAACATATTTCTAAGTTTATGGTTGTGTTTTCAAGAAAGCAAGGGAAATCAGAGGCTATATCACAGAGCAAGAGTGCATTGGGTGGCATAAAGCCATGTGGCAATTTTAGTGACCAAATGGCTACATTGTAAGGGTTATGAGGAGATAAGGAGTCATTGCCTTGGGCTTTGAAACTAATATCCCCTTATATAGCCTCACCCTTGAAGTCTCAATGAAAAGAGTAAACTAACAAAATACAACTCTAAAGAGGGAGAAAAAGATAAATTGTCTGAGCCTTGAAGCTGAGTAAGAAAAAAGTCTTTTACTGAAGACATTAAACAATACTTGCCCTAATTAGTCATCAGTGTTGAATTTACATTTCATGCAAATTCTATAAAAATTGCTGCGGTGGTTTTAAAATACATACACAAATTATTGGTACTTCTTCCTTTAGAAGGTGGAATTAATTTTCTTCTCTTGCATGTGGGCTGGACTTAATGACTCATTCATAACAGAATATGGCAGAAGTACAATACGTGACTTTTGAAACTGTCATAAAAAGGCATTGCAGCTGCCTCCTTGTTCTCTCTTTTGAGTCACTCACTATGGGGGAATCTCCTGCCATGTTGTGTGGACACTTAAAACAGTCTTAAGGAAAGGTTCATGTGGAAACAAAGTAAAACATCGAATAACAAGCAAGGATTTAAGGGCTTCTGCCAATAGCCATATGAGTGAGTAAACTTGAAAGTGGATCCGTCAGCCCCACTAAAGTCTTCAGATGACTAAACTTTGACCAATGCTTTGACTGTAACCTCATGAGAGATCCTGAGCCAGAACCATAGCTAAGCCACTCTTGAATTCCTGACCCACAACAAAGACCAGGTATCTCAAAATTTATAAATGTTATGATGATACATTATAATAAATATTTGTTGTTTAAAGCTTCTAAGACTGAAGGTAATTTATTATAGAGAAAAAGAGAAAATGAAATATCACACAAAGAATTTAACTGAAAATCTGAGGCCAGGTCACCCCTTTGAGTTTTGGCAAAAGCCAGTCCAAAGCCTGTGTGAAGAGACAAATGCTCAGGACAAATCTTACATTTACAAAATTCCCTCAGTTAAAGAACATAAACTCACAAACCAAATTTTAAAAAGAAGATATCTGAGAGAGGAAAATCAATCAATAGTCAGGAGTAACAAAGAGTAGCATATAGAAGATTTAAATAGCAATTATTTGCAAAGTTAATCTGGATATATACAGAAATTTGAATTCCAAATTTAGACTATTTATTCTTTCAAGTACACAAGGGATGTTTTCAACAATGGACAAATATTAGATCATAACCAATTTCAATAAATTTCAAAGTTTGTATTATTTATGTCATTTATTAACCATGATTTAATTATATTTGAATTCAAGATTAATATTATACCTAAAATACTCATGTTTTTAAAATTATAAACACTCTTCTAAATAGCTTATGAGTCAAAAAGAAAGAATTATTTACAATAGATATTGAAATATGTACTAAAAATATTTAACACTGCAGATAGTTAAAATTCTCTATTTTAATATTTTGAGGTATGCCTAAAATGGTGATTATAGTTAAATTTATAAGTCTGAATATTTACGTTTTAAACAAAGAAAGGCTAAAAACTGGCAAACTAAACTTTTGAGTTAAAAAGTAAGTAAAAGAGGGCTTCCCTGGTGGCGCAGTGGTGAGTCTGCCTGCCGATGCAGGGGACATGGGATCGTGCCCCGGTCCGGGAAGATCCCACATGCCGCGGAGCGGCTGGGGCCGTGAGCCATGGCCGCTGAGCCTGCGCATCCAGAGCCTGTGCTCCGCAACGGGAGAGGCCACAACAATGAGAGGCCCGCGTACCACAAAACAAAACAAAACAAAACAAAAAACAAAAAGTAAACAAAACAAAAACAGTAAGTAAAAGAATTAACCATTAAATATAAAATAATAAAATAATAAAGATAAATGCTATTAAAAATCATCAAAATGGGTTTATAAAGGTAATAAAATATATTTTAATACTAGAAACTCTAAGGAAGAAAAATTATATAATCTTTTTAATACATTTACATAATAATTTGATAAAATCCAACATGCAATATCCCTCTCAGATCAGATGGAGATCAGCCCAGTAAAAAAAAAAAAAAAAAAAAAAAAAAGAGAAGCCAGATAAAATGCAAGGCTCTTCTGTTTAAAAGCATCAGAGAGCTGCTAAAATACTAAGTTAAAATACTAAGGGCTCAGATTCCAGAGAGGGACATACAACAGAGAGGTCAGCTGACCTTCTGCTGGCCAATTTTCCCCTGGGAGTATTTGTTGATTCTGGTCTTGGACAGGAGGCTGAGAATACAAGCTTTACTTGGGTAGAGGGAAGCTGGTGAGATACAGACTAGTTAGCAGAGCTTTTGGTGAAAATATTAGAGAATCGATTATCCTCTCAGGTGTCCAGTTATAACACTTGCTTAATTCTCATGCTTCCTGGTCTAAAACGCCTACAAAGTTAAGCTAAAAACTTCTTAAGATTAGAGTAGGGTGTTCGGCTGTCCACAGAGAAGTTATTCAAAATAATAAATGAGTATATATATTCAGATCACTGAATAAAAGGTCAATATAGATACATTTATTGTAATTCATATATCAGCAACAAACAGAAAATGAAATTTGAAAAACAAAGATACAATTTAAAAATAACATCCTAAAGCATCAAACAGCAATGAATAAATCTCACTTAGAAGACTAACTTAGAAGACTGCACTGAAAAATACAAAATTTTATTGAAGAAATGTAAGGAAGATCTAAATACATCAATATTACAAAGATGTCAGTTTTCCCCAAAATTTAATTCAATACATAAAAAATCCTAGAAATTTTTGGAAATTGACAATGTCAATCTAAAATATTTTTAATCATTCAAAAGACCAAGATAAGCCAAGACAATCTTGAAGTAAAATAACTTAGCTGCAGAGCTACCAGATACAAAGAGTTATTTTAAAAAACAGAAATAATTAAGATGACATGTCAACACAAGAATAGACAGGTGGAACAGAAAAGAAGGTTAAGAAAAAGAACCAAACACCTAATTTTCCATATAGCCATGCAGTGCCTCTTTAATAAAGTGATATTGGGTCAATTCAATACTAATATGGGAAAAACATGGAAATTAAACTCTAATTTGTACCTATGAGAGGCAGAAAATGGTCAGCCAAAGATGTGCATGTCCTAACCCTGGAAAATGTGAATATGTTGCCTGACTTAGCCAAAGGGAATTAAGGTTGTGGATGAAGTTAAGGTGGCTAGTCAGCTGATTAAAAATTACCCTATAGTATCTGAATGGAGCTAATGTAATCACAAAGATCTTTAAAAGTGGAAGGAGAGAGACAAGAGGTCAAAGTGATATAATATAGGGAGGACTCAACTTGCCTTTGCTGGCTTTGAAGACGGAAGGGGATCATGAGCAAATAAATGAGATTAGACTTTAGAAGCTGGAAAGGAAAAGAAAACAGACTCTCCCCTGCAGTCTCCAGAAAGGAATGCAGCTCTGCTGGTATATTATAGTCCAGTGAGACCAGAGCTAGATTTCTGACCTATGGAACTATAAGATAATAAATTTGTATACCTTAAGGCATTAAATTTGTGGTAGTCTGTTACATCAGTCACAGAAAACTAGTGCAATACCATAGGCAAAAATCAATAGTAGAGGAATTGTAAATCTAAACCTGAATGTCAAAGGTAGATTAATAAAAAACAAACAATCCAAAACTTTTAGAATACAGTATAGAATATCTTCAAAATTTGGATGTAGACAAAAGTTTCTTAAACAATATTAGAAAAGCATTAACTAATATAGAGAAAAACATAAAATATTGGATTACGTAAACATTAAGTTCATTTTTTTAAATGTCATTAAAAAATAAAAAACAAGCCATAGATTGCATGAAGATACTTTGTAGTATATATAGTCATCAAAGAGCTTGACAGGGGATATATAATGATCTTCTATATCAACTAAAAAGATGCAGACAGCTCAATAGAAAAAATATTTAAAATATATATGAGCTATGATTGACATACCAAAAAGCTGTACATATTTAATATACATATTTAATATATACATTTTGATGAGTTGAATGCCCAAAACTTATCATCACCTCTAGAAGTTTCTTCCCTTCTTTTTTTAATAAGAATATTTAGGATAAGATTTATCCCTTTAACAAAATTTTAAGTATATAATACAGTATTATTAATTATATGTTGTATAGTAGATCTCTAGGACCAATTCATCATGCATAAGTGAAAGTATGTACCCTTTGATTAATACCTCCTCCCCGATTCTCACAATAAAGGAGTCTTAGCTCTTAATAGCTTTCTTTAGTGTCTTCTCTTAACATTGTTGGTTGTTTACCCAATAATCATTTCTATGTTCTTTCTTATAAAAAGCAAAAATTTTCTTTAATCCACTCTTCCTTAAGGAATTCAGGAGTAAATCTTTATAAAGCTAAAACAATCAAGAGATTATGATTCATCCTTCTAAATTCAGATTAGGAAGGAAAATGTGATCAAATTCTAGCCAGTGAGACCTAAGAGGATCTTTCCTAGAAGCTGATTAAGAGACTTTTTTTATCTGGAATATATTGTTGCCATTGTAAGAAGTGCCTGAAAATTCAGTTCTAATTTTGTGACCATGAGAAGGAGTTAGCCAGCATGGGGGTCATACCAGAGTAGGATATTAGAAATAAACAGTCTTTACTGACATCCTTAGGCTACTCTGTTAACCAATCCTGGACCCACACTGCCTTGGAACTTCCGCTTATATGAAGGGATAAAATGGCTTTATTAACTAAGCCATTTTGACATGATTTTTCTATTACTTGCATCAAAAATGATTACAGTATCACAGTTAATATAACACACTGTATTATATTGACGGTGACCACTGGCCTTAACTTCTCTTCAGCTTAACTAAACTTTAGACACGTTTCTCCTTGACTGGAGGCCACAGACCTTCCTTTTTTTAGAACATTTACTTTAGAAAACTTGCAACTCTAAATTCTTTCTCTTCTCCTTGGCAGTGTGAAACTTCTCCCAGCCTCTTGACAGTTTTAAAACACAGCAAAGTCTTTCTCAAGGAGCTGGGAGCCATCCTTTGAAATATAACTACCAAAAAAAAAAAAAAAAAAAGCACTCCCCTCTCCCAGTTTCTGTAGAAGTGTGGAAACCCAAGTTAGATAAGAGCTACTTAGCAAATAGATAACCTAAATACATTCACCAAAATCCTCACTAATACCTTACTTTTCCACTAGGTCTTCCTAGTGCTTAAAAACTATCCTGCCTTTTGTTTCAAGGGAGGAATTGAGTTTAGTTTCTCTCCTCTACTGCAATAGTCATAAACCCTGTTTGACTTGTCTGGTGGTGTTTCCTACTATATGGTCGGAATAGTAGGAAAAAAAAGCTACATTGCTTCGAGAGTCAGAAGTCAGGGTCCTGACTTAAAATACAGCAGCAAAAACCAAACAACCAAACAAACAATAACAAGAACAATAAAAAACCCAAAACCCCAGATGTATTTATTTATTGTTTTAAATGTCGGATGTTATATTAGATGTAATCGAGAACATCAAAGGTAAATAAAGTAATAGCCTTCAAAGAACTTATAGCCTAAGGAGGGTGAAAAAAAGAATTAAGGTAAGTAAACAAATAACAATACTAAAAGTGAGTGGATCTTAGATCCTGAAAGTTAAATAACAAAGAGTTATGGGGAATAAAGGAAAGAGAAATCACATCCTACTAGAATTAGAAGGGGGGTAAGAAAAGCTTTTATTAAAAAGGACATTTAAAATGGCCTACATTATAGTGTTGGGGGAAGAGGTAGAGTGGATTCTAGGTATATGCAACTGGGTAGCAGAGCTACAGAGGGAATTAAAGCACATATATGGTCAGGGAATAGAAAGCAGTACATAATTAGCAGGATTGTAGGTTCCAGCTATTTGAACTTGGGAAGTCACTTTTTATTGCTAAGCCTCAGTTTCTGTTTCTGTAAAGCATGGGAATTTGGCTGGATGATTTTGAAGATATCTTTCTGTCTGAAAAAAAATCTCACAATTTTATGATACATATATAGTTCAATTAGGCAAGAAATTATGCATCATTGTTAATACTTGCTTTAACTTATTGAAACTATTAAATAATTTGCAAACATGTATTCATCAAATAGAAAAGAACAACTTTTGAAAGAAACTAAAAAGAAGGGAGAGAGATTTTGTCATCTAATAGCAAAGTGGCACCACATTTGGGTTCATGGCTCATTGGGTCTGAATAGCCTAAGATGTTTTCACTCATTCTAGTCTAGCCATCAAAGGTAAATAAAGTAAGGTAAATAAAGCCTTCTTTGTTAAAAGTCACTGGAGTGGTATCCTTTGGTACTGGAGCCAAGCAGTTCCTCTTTGTCATGAATTTTGCAAAAGAAGAAAACTTATGCTGCCGGAAATGGGGAAGAAGAAAAGATTATTTAATTTCTACTTATTAAAATAACAATAATGTCATTTCCAGTGTAGGAAGTCCTAGGAGAAAGTGATGAGGACACATTTTCAGCTTTCTCGTTTGTATAATATAATTTAATTATATTTGCTGATTATTAATGGGTGCAATTAATCAATTTGGGCATTAAGTACTTGTCCCCTAAATGGAGCCTGCAAACAGCCCTTGAAATTTGGCATCTTAAAACAACGGTAGGCAGAAAAATGTCCTTAAAAGGCAGTATTTGGCTGCCAAACTGTTCTGAATCTCAGCTCTAAAAATTAAACCAAGTCAGTGGATTTTACTGTCACTGGTGTAACTCTTTTTTTTTTTTTTTAATTCCTGTACTACAAATGCATTGATTAATATGATCTCTGGCATCCTTACATAAGTAACTCACTGTTTGACCACACATTTATCCATTGAAATTCCAAAGGAAGGACAGCTTTTGCTTTTTATATCTTACTAAATTCTCACTGTCTAAAGAAAACAATTTCAGCATCAAAAAATAAATAAACTGTGACATGTCACATTAAATATGAATTTGTATCTATTAACTTTCCACAAATATAGTGTCATACTCTAGACTGAGACTTGAGAAGTGAAGGTATTCAAATATACAGCTTAATCATATCTGATGTATCCTCATTATTCTTTCAGCTTCTCTTGTTGTACAGAGGTAATATTCATGATAGAACTGTCAGAAAGGGGAAGATTTTTCTCAGCTAATGTTTGATTATAAATGTAGCTAAGCACCCTGCTTTCTTACATTTGGGAAAAAAAAAAACCAATAATAACAATGCAAGTGTGATGAACTCAGAGGAATGCCCAGCTAGAGGGTCAAAAAAATGCAGTCTTGGATTTCCCTGGTGGCTCAGTGGTTAAAAATCCGCCTGCCAATGCAAGGGATACAGGTTCGAGCCCTGGTCTGGGAAGATCCCACATGCCGCAGAGCCACTAAGCCCATGTGCCACAACTACTGAGCCTGCACTCTAGAGCCCGCAAGCCACAACTACTGAAGCCTGCATTCCATAATTACTGAAGCCTGCACGCCTAGAGCTCGTGCTCCTCAACAAGAGAAGCCACTGCAACGAAGAGTAGCCCTGCTTGTGGCAACTAGAGAAAGCCCGTGTGCAGCAACGAAGACCCAACGCAGCCAGAAATAAATTAATTAATTAATAAAAAATAAAGGGTAATTCACAGGTCAGGGCTTCCTAAGTGTGCTGATGCCACTGTCCTGGCTGAAGTTGGATTGCCTTCTCTTAAAAAAAAAAAAAAAGCAGTCTTTCACTAAATGGCACCTCTGTAAACCTGTAAAGCTCTAGGAGTCTCACTTCTTTCTTTGTAAAAAAGAGAAAAAATAATCAAAATAATAATAATTTACATCCTTTTAGAACTGTTCTAATGGATATCGAGTACAAATGTGTGTAATTTATTATTATTATTGTTTTGTTTATTTGTGAAACTTTGTGACTGGGAAAACTTTGTTTTATATTTTGCAAAATATTTTGTAAGCTCTGTGGCAGTTTTGTTGGGTTAAGCTATTATAATGTCAATGGACCTGTAATGAAGTGAAGGCCCACTTACTTAGGAAGGGGAGTGTTAAAGGATAACATCCCTCATTC
>NW_006795232.1:269332-279705 GCF_000442215.2 Lipotes vexillifer | reverse complement strand
TTCCTGCTGTCAGTCATCTGTAGCAGAGGCTTTATTTCCTCACTTAAAAACAAAATGAAGAACTCAATATTGAGAACAAAATGGGGTGATGGTGACTAATACATCCCATGGGGAAGGGTGTTCCTCCTCTTGAGTCCCTGGGGAGTGGGATAAGGTCAGAGAGCAAAGCTAGCTAGGGTAGGACCATAAACTTAATTTTAATGTGTTAATGAGAATATGCTTACTTGTGACATGTTGCATTCTTTGGTATCTTGTAAAATATTTCTGATAGAACCAAACTATTCCAGTTGCATAATCTATCTCCCAGAAACTAACAAATTAACAAAAAGAAAAATACATGAAAGAGGACTCCAAAGAAAATATGCTTAGTGGTTTAAACTCAGTGCCACTAAGAGAGTTTTAGTAACATTGTGTGTATGTGTGTGTGTGTGTGTGTGTGTGTGTGTGAACAACTGAGGGATTGTGAGTTTCCTTATTAAGAAAATTATAATCTGTTTATTCTTGGGCAAGGCATTTCTCTAATTTGGGCACCATTTTTTTTGTGTGAATAAAATAAATGGACAACTCATGGAATTCCAAATTTTGACTTACAGCATTATTAAAATGTCTTGAACTTAAACCACGTGCAAAATTCCGAAATAGAAAACAGATAAAAGTCATGGGTGAGGGTCATAAATCCTGACTCACAGGGATTCATATAAGCCACATGTTGTAACTTAAGAAACAAGCCACAACAATTTTAAGGCAATTTCTAATATATATTCAAGAAAGAGATAATCCCTATTATATATTCAAAAAATTTAAAAAGAGGGAAGATTCCTAAAAGTATTTTATGAAACCAGTAGGGCACTGAAAGCAAAACCATAAAGGGAGAATATGAGAAAGGGAATATGGTAGGCAAATATATTTATCAAAACTATAAAAACCCGAAATGTTATTAAATATATAACTATATTAATAATTATATATGTGTGTTATATATATGCTCATATAGGTACACAGATATAGGAAATATGGTTTATCTCAAGATAAAAACTTTGATAAGTACTTTGCTAGTGTGACACTGAGAGTGAGGGAAACAGGCTTTTTCAAATGTTGGTGAGTGTGCAAATTGGTATGATCTCTATGGGGAAAATGTGTCTATATATCATAATTCTAAATGCATGCCCCTTTAATTTAGCACTTGTTATCTTTTCCAATAAACAGTCATACATTGCTAATTACAAATGAATAAACGTATTTCTTATAGTGTTATTTGTGATAATACAAGATTAAAGCAGACTAAGTGTCCTTCTTTAAAAGAATGATCAAATAAATCATAATGTATCAATCTAATGATATTCTGCAAAACTAACTTGTAAAACAAATCAAAGAAGCACAGAGTCTAGCAGACTCTTAGACTCTGAGCCACTATTCTCCTGTTCTAATAACCTCAGGGCAAGGTACCAGGCAACTAGGGATAACCCCTTTGTCCCAGAGACCCTAGACATTATTCAAACTAGCCAATCCTAAATCTATTTATCCTACCTCTCCTATTTCTTCCTACTGAAACCACATTAAAGGCTCTTGCCTATCTTTAACTCTCACTTCCTTTGCCTCCTGGCCACCCCTGGTGCCTCCCCACATGGCCATGTGTGCAGTGGCATGGCATCCCCTCTGAGACCTGTGAGTAACAATCATTTTAATGTCAGTATTCTCCTGATCTGATGGCCTCACCAGACTTGAATAATAATAAAACCTACATTGTAAAGCAACAGAGAAGGGAATCATTTTATTACCTGTCTTTCATAATTTTTACCGTTATTTTACAACTTGTAGATATTACCTATTTAAAATACTTTATAAAAGAAGCTAAATGTCATGATTTAATCTCAACAATTTCTTACACATATTAATATTAGGCAAAATCTCAAAACAAATATGTTATTGTTGCTAAAAATTGAAAAATATAATGTGAAAAGTGAAAAATATAATTTCTGGCAAAATCCAGAATAAAGTGTTGAACTATGTGCTGTTACTTATTGCCCAAGAAACAAATGTATCTTTGTCAATAAAAATTTTAAAAGGACTTTACTGGGGGAAAGTACAAAATAGGAATAAAGGACATAAAAGAAAATATGAAAAACAGATATATAATGTTCAGATGTATGCTGATTCAACGTGGCTAATAGCCAGTTTTCCCCAAATTAATTCAGAATTCAATGCAATTCCAATTAGAATTCCTACCCAGTTGCTCATAGCATTCATAGGGGTGTAGAAGCCCAAGAATAAACAAGTTAATTTTAAAGAATATAACAAAAGGACTTATCTAATGATATTAGGGATTATAATAAAGCTAGAATAGTTTAAATGGCATGGTTAGGCACAAGAACAGACAAATTAAGTGATAAAACTGAAGAAGGAGCCCAGTAAAAGACCTATCTGTGTAAGGAAACATATATGAAAGCCGTATTACAAATAAGCAGGAAAGTATGCATTCTAGTGAACAGCACTATTAAAATTACTTATCGATACAGAAGAAAGGTAAAATTAGATCTCTAACTCAAATCATGCATAGATACACTCCAAGATTTATATGAGCCAAATACAATTTAAAAAGCTTTTTAAACTTTTGTAAGAAATTATTGGTGAAACTCTTGATTACACTGGGAGACCAACCATAAACAAAAAGGAAAAAAAAAAGCAGGTTTACTGGGCCACTCTCCACCTAACCCTCAGGATAATCTTTTGTAGATCTTTTAGGGTTCAACAGAGCACTGGACTAGAAAACCTTAGTCTGACATTAGGTCAATGCAAAGACTCATCTGATTTTTATAAAATTTTGATGAGGAAAACAGGTAAATATTTTCCCCATTTTACAGATGAGTAACTGAGGCACAGAATGAAGACTGATATTTGGGGGAAGTAAATGATTCAATAATCACAAATTTTATAAATATACCTCATGTTAAAATGTAGAAAAAATGTCAACCCTTATACATTCTGGTACTGTATGGCACTACAATTATTATCTTGTTTTTCAAGAGTTGTTTCATTTCATTTTAAAATATGGACTCATTTTAAAATTCATAATATTTTGCTTCTGAAAATCTAACATCATATAGATTTGGAAGGAGCACTGTAACTTCAGTGAACAGCATACAACAATTTCAAATGTGTGTTAGCACCAGCATAAGATGCCTCATAACAACATAATTAAGAGCTACATCTCCACATGAGAAATCTTCAGAGCAAAATTAGCTCTAAGGATTTATTATAATATAAATGAGACTTGGATTGTGCCAAGACTCACCAGAGTTACAAACCATCTTCTGTGTGTTAGCATTCTTTCCCCCTTTGAATAGAAAAATGCAGTCAAAGATACCACAAATAACCCTCATTAAGAATAAGATGAATAAAGCTTTTATAGCTGTGTAGAAGAACACACTGGATCTCCTATATTGATTACTCTGTCAATAAAACAAACAATCTTCAGTACAGGAGTGGTTCAATCGCAAATATCCATCAACTGGCTGGGTAAGGGCTGTGAAAGCGTTTTATACCAAATAGTCCAGCCAAAAATTCTGGTGTATAGACTAGCCTGTGAGCTCCCTGAGGAAAGAGGTGTTTTCTTAACTCTTTTCAAATATCCCATAACCACAGAGCCCTGATGCATAAAAAAGTTCAAAAAATATAAAATTGGTTTTCCACACACTAAAGAGCAGTACTTTGTGATGTATCTATCCCAAGGTCTTTTTCTTTTGTCTTTTTCTTTAAAACAAAATTTTGACTTTTCGCAAAATGTTACTCTGTTACTTATAGTTTTTAAATCTAACATAATAAAACTTTACTATTTAGGTAAGCACCTATGATATTCCAAGGCCCAAATTGGGAGATTATTCATACATGTTATATCATGTAATTTTCATGACAACCTATGAGGTAGGTCTTATTATTTTTCATTTTCAGGTGAGAAAACAGAAATGCAAATAGTTTAAGTAGTAAGTTGCCCAAATTCACATGGCTAGTGTGAGTTAGGGGAGAATTCAGTCCTTTTCTTAATGATGTAATCATTATGCCTAATAGATGGATTCTCAGTAATACAGTCATGTTTCCTTTATTTTATATTCGATATTTAAATCACTTTTAATTTTTAAAAGGCAAAAGTACTGACTTCCCATACTATGAGCTTCTGTACATTTGCCATGCATTGCTGTTTCCTGGCCTCTTAAAGCATGTTTTTCTTGTTATGCTCAGTGTCTTCAAGTATCTCAGATATCATCATAGGCCAAAGGAATAAAACCTTCCACCATTCTGTTTAATCCAGCTCTCTAATTGTTCCAAGAACTGCCTGTTCTCATCAAGTTTATTCTTAAAGTTATTGGTAATCAGTGTTGCTGTGAAATTAGAGATAGAAATCAAATTATGAGAAACTGAAGTTAGCATGCTTTTAATTATTTATATTTAATATATTTGATTGTTTGTATTTGTCTATGAAAATCTCCCTGAATAAGCAAGCTAATAAATTGCCTTTATTCTAAAATATCATGATTCATATCCAGTGCAAATTTATTCCTATTTTTAAAATTAATTCTATAAGGGAAGATGAATTAAAATGCATAATTCTTAAAACATAAGATTAAAGGACTATTTACTTGTTAAGGGTTAGACTGATTATTTGACTCTATATACGTGTATGTAGATGTATACACACACTCATATGCAGTGTATGTAGAGATAAATCTCATGTATTTTTGCTGATATGACTCTTCAGTTAAGGATTATTTAAACTGGTTAAAAAAAGGACAATTATGATGATGATTTGCCTATTCTCTGAGATAAATTTTTCATTTTAGGAGTTGGGCTTTGTCTGTTTTGGTTTTGGTTTCTTTGCATTTTCCAATTTTTAGTTTAGATCTGGAATTTAGAAACTAAAGAAAAATTGCCCCCCCCCAAAAAAGCAAGGAAATATGCAATGAGATGCTTAAAGAAATAAGTATACTCATTTCACACAAGTTTCTATTAATATGTTTTTCTAAAGCAATTCTCTATTTGATCATCCTTCACAATTATTTATTTCTAACAAAAATAAAAGTGCAGTTCTTGCCACAAAGATACAAATTTCTTGAATTTTTATTTCACTCTGCACTTAAGGAGAAAATTTCTTCTCCAAACTAATTTGGATATTTTTTTCTATTTTATTGTACTGGCTTTAAAGTGCTTCAGTTTGAAAGTTCTGTCATTAAAAAATAAGCTTTTGTATTTGGGAATGTTTCAATTTTAACAAAATTTGAAGCTGTGCTATATTGCAAATGATTTTACAAAATAGTGTCTGGATACTTTAAAAAAATTATTTCAAAAATAGTATATTTCGATTGGTGAAGAACTTTTACATGCATTATCTTTTTCAATTTTCATAGCAACTCTGTAAGGAAGTTACTAAGTTCATTTCTAAAATGAGAACATAAAAGTTGAATAATGAAGGGTTTTGCCCATATTGTTAATAACTGGCAAAACTACAATGATCATTAATTTAATTAATTTATTAAACCAATAAAAAGTTTTGTCTACAACCTACTGAAAGTTCTTTTGGATGTGGTAAACAATCTGTCTACTCAGCTACCCTTCTTCATTTTAGTATAGCAAACATAATGATTGGTGGGACGAAACTTACTGTTAGCTACAAGGATTGGAACACTATGGGCCTTTCCAGTCAATAAAGTCCCATCTCCCTTGCTATTGCTAGTGCTAGTTTCCGTTAGGGGTTTATAACCCTGGTTCATGTCAGTCAACAGCCACAATGACTGTCTCAGAAGTAGGCACCTAGGATTTTTGGTTGTGGTTGAAACCATGGATTTTCATTTGATATTTAATGACGAGATTCTTGCACTCTTTCTGAACCTAAGCAGAGAAGCATGTTGTTTCTGGAGTGGATGTTAGCCATCAACAGAAACAAGAGAGCAAGGTGACACTTGAACAAGGTAGAGCAGAGCAAAACAACAAACTTTGGTCCTTGGATGTCACCAGTTGAAGGTACTGGATCAAACAGATGTTGATTGTTACCACACTTCTAAATTTGCAAGTCACTTGGGTTAACTACCTCCATTGTTTAAGCCATTTTCTGTTAGCTTTCCTTTTACATATAACTTAAAGACAAAGACAAATTCTAATATTATGTTATCTCCTCAGCTTTAAAAAAAGTTGCTTTTTCTTATATACAAAAGCAAGTAAAAACATTGTCTAATTTATAGTCATAAGATTTTTAATTTATTAAGATGAAATGTTTTATGTTGTTTTATTGACCTTAACCATGTATCTTGCTATCAATTCTTTTCTTCTGACTCTTTGCAGTCCAAGACATGTTAAGCAGCAGGTTTTGCTCAGATAAGATTGCTGTAGATGGTAATGAAATTCCCAAATGGCCTTTCTGCTGTGATTAAGAAGCAGAGATAGGCAGGACTTCAGTTTCTGCCAATCACTCTCACTGATCACAGCTGAAAGTATCTTTTTCTTAAGACAGTTACCAGCCTGAAAATTACCACCCAAAGCTAAGGACACTTATTTGGATTAATGACAAAATGACTAATGAAGACTGGTCAAATATATACATGTTCACATTTAGAAGAAAATCCATAAAGGAGCTTTGCTGAGCTGGATAAAATGAATGAATGAAGTATTCAGCTGAGGCCATAACCCACCTAAGCAACAGGTTAAAAACAGCCAAATAAAGGCAGAAGTGACTTGTGCTTGTAATGGAGCCCCTACACCCTATCAACGTAAACTTGGAACCTAGAAATCCCAGAATGTCAGATTACAGGGTAGAAATTTGAATCTTGAAATTAAAATGTAATAGGTTTTCAAGAATCAAGTAAACAGATGCCAAATCTAAGCAGTGATGCATATAAAATTCAGCATGCAATCTGAATAAAAGGGAGAAATGATAAGCTGAAAAGGTAAGGATTGAGATAGCTTAAAAGATATATATGTAAGCTCAGACAACAATGTCATTTAAGAACTTCAGTTCCATCCTTCCCTCTAAATTTCTTATGGCCAATTTTAATATGTAGAACTATATTTTGTATATCTGATACTCAGCTCCTTTCATTCTACTCCTCCATCATTCTTTAACTAGCATCTGTTATCTGAAGCATGCCATTCATCTGATGCATTAAGTTTTAGGTTGTGGTTGCTTTGGATCAGATAAGGGTAGACGTTATGGAGTGAATGTGGGTTGAGGGTACTGTGTTATCAATATCTCCAGAGGTGCTTATATAGTATTTTTTTCCACTTAATTTTTTTCATACACCACAATTCACTCTTTTAAATGTACAAGTTTTTTGAATTTAGATAATTGTATGCAGTTGTGTAACCACGACAAAGAAGGTACAGAATATTCCATCACCCCCCAAAACTCCCTAATCCTTCCCCTTCTTAGTCAGCTCCTCATCCCCATACCAAAGCAGGAAGCCTGGCATATATATACCAGGGAATATTACTCATCCATAAAAGGAAATGAAATTGAGTTATTTGTAGCGAGGTGGATGAACCTAGAGTCTGTCATACAGAGTGAAGTAAGTCAGAAAATGAAAAAGAAATACTGTATGCTAACACATATATCTGGAATCTAAAAAAAAAAACAAACAGGTTCTGACGAACCTAGGGGCAGGACAGGAATAAAGACACAGACTTAGAGAATGGACTTGAGGACATGGGGAGGAGGAAGGGTAAGCTGGGACGAAGTGAGAGAGTGGCATGGATATATATACACTACCAAATATAAAATAGATTGCTAGTGAGAAGCAGCTGCATAGCACAGGGAGATCAGCTCGGTGCTTTGTGACCACCTAAAGGGGTGGGATAGGGAGGGTGGGACAGGGAGGGTGGGAGGGAGACACAAGAGGGAGGGGATATGGGGATACATGTATACATATAGCTGATTCACTTTGTTATACAGCAGAAACTAACACAACATTGTAAAGCAATTAAACTCCAATAAAGGTGTTTAAAAAGAAAAAAAGAATTACCAAAATCTACAAAGCAAGTACATTAATATACAGTTGTTCCTCAGTATCCACAGGGGATTAGTTTCAGGCCCACGGCAGATACCAAAATCCTCTGATGCTTAAGTTGCTTATGTAAAATTACATAGTACAGTTCTCCCTCCATATCTCGGGTTCTGCATCCACGTATTCAACAAACTGCATATAGAATGCAGAACCCGTGGATATGGAACACCAGCTGTAGACTGATGACAATTTTATTTCCAGATTAGACAGAAAATTAAATAATATTTGGACAGTTTGATTAATCTATTATATGAATTAATTAACATTACCTCTGACATTTGGCATTTGCAACTACACACTATTCCCAGTGTTGTAAAAGATACATAGTAGGTGCTCAATAAATATTTATGAAAGGAATAAACATATGACTGAATGAACGTATTTGCCCAGATGGTTTCTGCAAACTGTAATAAATTCAAAACGCTGGTTTAGAAAGAGTATTTTTTAATGCAACCTGCACTTATCTGTTTTTATAATTATTTGACCATTTCAGTTGATATTAATGGTATAGTTAACTAAAGCCCCATGTTATACTTTCCGGTAGCTGAACTCAGCTCCAACCCTGGAGTTCGCAAGAATTATTGTGACTGAAGTGCTGATGGGGAGACTAACATATTCTCTGTGAGTCTCGCATTGTCTAATCTTGGTTACAATCTAGTGGATCTCAAAGAGGGCATACATTGTCAAGAATCAAACCCACCCAGATGATGTGACTGTGTGATAGACATGAAAATTTGTGGCATTTCTCTCATACCTGAAGGGCTGGGTTTGTTTGAAACAGACAAAATTCCTCAATTATTGGGGAATTTGATGTCACAATATATATAACCTGATAACCCTAAGAGGCTGTAAAATGTGAAATGCAGTATTAATAGAAAGAAATAAAAGGAAATATAAGCTTTGGCCACTCAAGAAAACCTGAGTTTGCTCGTATCCTGGCTTGCCACTTACCAGATTATTATTCAAGATATTCTTTTGCTCATTCATTCAACAAATATTTCCTGAGTGCCAACTATGTGCCCAGCACAGCTCTAGTCTCTGAGCATGCAGCAACCAAACATATTTTCTCCCCTCAAGGACATTACGTTCTTGTGGGAGAAATAGCCAACAGTTTAAAAATAATTTCATAAAATACCTATTGCCATGAATAAAAAATAATGATAGACATCGATGCATGTGGTAGAGAAAAACGGTATATAGGAAATTAGACATGGAGCATATGAGGCAATACCATTGTGACTGCATAAGCATGTGTTTTCTTCAAGCCTAAGCAGTTACCATGTGAGATAACATCAGAATGATGTGAAGTCAATTAAATGAAATAAACAATTAATGAACTAATCAAGTTTATTTCTCTATAAAGTTGGGATTATACTTTGTGAACTAGTTCTGCAGATTATGAAAAAATAGAATATGGGATGTGAGTCTTGTGGTGACTGGCATATACTAGGACCTTAAAAAAGTAACATCATCTTAAGATGATGTTTACAATAGTGGTTGATGATGGCAGTACAATTAGTAGTATTTAAAAACAGTAGATCTTAAAAAGGGGTATTATTACTTGGAGAGGTAGTTCAGAGCAGAAGTTTTTATTTGTAATCTGTTTCCAGAACTGTGGTCCTCTTTTTCAGTTTCTCTACTTGTCTGGAAACATAAAACTTGCAGGTCTCAGAATGGAACCCACCTTCCTTATCATGTTCTCATACCCTGAGCTGACCTGATTGGCTATAGATGTGTTAATTTTGTCCTGCCAAACCCTGGATTGGCCTGGCTCTGTTGAATGGGATTTATGTTATAGAATTATCCTTATTATTGAAGCCTAGATCATTAGTGTCCTCACCCACTTACTGGCTTCTTAGTGGTAAATCTTGAATACAGAGTGTCTTCTTTTTATCTGCAGTTCATTCATTTTGCTGCCTGTAATACGTTTTTAAGTGCTAAGGGCAGCCTTCGGTGGTGAGACAGCACATGTTTTGAGATTACTTGAGTGTCCAATAAGATGGAAAGAGCTAAGGAAATTATGGGAACTCTGGATGGGACAGTGTAAGGTAAAGCACAGTCCACTAATTCAAAACTGCATGACTTTGCCCTACGCAGTACACGATCATAATGAAATTATATTTAAATCAGATGTATAAAGAGCTTTAATATAGTTAGGAAAGTCAAAGGAGGATCATCTTGGTTAATTGTAACATTTTTCTTTTTTAATAAATTGTTGGTATTCAATTTCGGAGTCTGCGCTTAATTATTCAGGACAAAAGTGTCTAAGTTCTGCCAGGAGCCAGCTTCCATTGTAGAACGCGTTCCTCTGTCCCCAACAGAGTGCAC
>NW_006795232.1:254763-269322 GCF_000442215.2 Lipotes vexillifer | reverse complement strand
CTCTTTCCTTATAAACCAGGCACATATTTTCAAGAATATAACTCTAAGGATTGGCAGATTAGTAGTTTCCCTGCCATGTTGATGTTTCAGGGCTGAGGCTCTAACTCTAGAGTATTCTCTTTTGATTTTTAGGTAAACTAAGTGTAAAAATGTCTTGTCCCAGTGAAACTCACATAAGGCACTGTCTGCTTAGATTTTTGCAAAGGCAATTAATGACTACTTCTATCTTCATTATTTCTTATTTCCTGCTGCAAGAACACCCCCCAGTGCCTGGCATCTAAAAGGAAATCAGAATATGAATGTATTCTTGTGGAGTAGTTAGAATGTTAGAACAGAAAGTAAATAGTAATGGAATTCAATGTGGTGTCATCCAAACAAAAAGAGAGGATTTTAGTGACTAATAATGCACAACAGATTTTTTCTATTATCTATTCTTTCAGAAAAAAACTCCTTTCAATCAATTCATTTAGAAATTGTCCCAATTATTGTCTTCACCTTCTATGTATGTGCAATATGTATGTGATAAAATAAAATTATTCTAAAATTTGGAAGAAATAAAATTACTGACCTAAGTTACAAAAAGCTAAGTATAATATTTTCAACTTTGGATAGCATCTTTAAAATTCTCTACCTGGAGCCCAGCCCTCCCTACCTCCCACAGATATTTATGCCCCTTCACTTTAATTTCAAATTCCCTAGTATTGTTATTCTTGCTGATAAATCTTGGTCAGAATTATTCCTCAAAATACCTGGGAGGTAAATAACGATGCTATTTTACAGTTGGGCCTGAGAAGGAGGAGATGCTATCTTTAGAATCAAAATTAACATTTACTGTTGTGAATTTCAGGGTACAAAATTGATCATGAACAGAGAAAGTGATAGTAAAGAAGTAAATATTTTGATACGCCTTATTTGGCTTAGGTAGAAAAATATTGTTCATAAAATACTTTTTCTGGATGGCAAACAGTATGAGAGTGGCTGTGGCCAACTTACATTTGCGTGTTATATAACACATACACGCAGAGGAATCTTTCAAACAGAGTGTTGGGTAATGTTAAATAAAGCAAGACAGATAAATATATACACTATAGAACCATTTCTACGGAGATTTTAAGACATGCCAAATTCAACGATATTGTTTTTATGGACATATATGTGTGCTAAATCTATTTCAAATAGGCAAAGGAAGGATAAAAAATAAAAAACCAAATTCAAGATAACGGCTACTTCTTGAATGGGGGAGAGAAGACGATAAGATCGGACTGGGGAGCATACTGGAAGAATACTATTTCTTAAGGTCGACAAGTTCAGGTTCAAGATGGTGATGGAAGAGGGTCCTGAACTCACCTCCTCCCAAGAACACTCCAAATCTACAGTTACATAAGGAACAAAACTTTCTCTGAAAAAAAAAAGTTAAAAACTGGCTCAGCAAGACCTATGCAAGAGCAGGCCCACATGAAAGCAGGTGGGAGAGGTTGGGACACAATCCTGCCAGAAACCCCACTCCTGGCACAGCTACCCACTGGCCCCATAGTTGGGAGGGGACTCAAAACCGGAGCTTCTCCCTGAGGAGCGAAGGGTTTGAACCCCACTTCCGGCACAGCCAACTTCTAAGACCTACACCAGAGAAACAGGCCCCCCAAACATTTAGCTTTAAAACCTCGCAAACTTGTGCCCACGAGACCCACATACCTGTAGCATTCTGAGAAGATTCTGACAGGGCTCCCTCGCAGGGACTCACCCGGCTCGGCCTGGTGTGGAAGTGGCAGATCAAGGTGCACAGAGACTTTGTGTGGGAGAAGCTCCTTCACTTGCGAAAGCGTGTTGGCCTGAAGGCAGGCGTCTGATTTGACATCCACTTGGGGGCCCGCTGGGATGCTCTCAGCGGACAGAGAATGGAGGGCGCTATCTTTGTGTGCTCCAGGGCGCCAGGATCTCCCCGGGGAAGATTTTACGCAAGTCTGCTGCCCAGTTTTACGTCTGGTGCCCCGTTTTTCTGTGACTGCCACCAGGAGACAACTCTACATCGCCTGGCACAGGTGGCAGTCCTGCAAGACTGTATATATTGGCATACTCTAAAAGCTGGTGCCTGGGACTTCCCTGTGGTCCAGCGGTTAAGACTCCCGGCTTCCAACGCAGGCGGTGCGGGTTCGTTCCGTGGGGGAACTAAGATCTCACGCGCTGCGCTGCGTGGCCGGAAAGGAAAAAAAAAAAGCTGCTTCCTGAGGGTCTGGCTTCCAATTGGCCTGAATCAAGTTGCTGACTGAAATCTTCCCGTTTGCGACACTGCTAGGTCATCGCACGCCCTCAACTACTGGGAGGCACTAAAAATAGCCTGGGCTTCCCTGGTGGCGCAGTGGTTTAGAGTCCGCCTGCCTGCCGATGCAGGGGACACGGGTTCATGCCCCGGTCCGGGAGGATCCCACGTGCCGTGGAGCGGCTGGGCCCGTGAGCCATGGCCACTGAGCCTGCGCGTCCGGAGCCTGTGCTCCGCAACGGGAGAGGCCACAACAGTGAGAGGCCTGCGTACCGAAAAAAAAAAAAAAATTAAATAGGCTGCTTGGACAATCACAAAGTTATGACGGACAACCATGAGCTGGGGCAAGGTTGAAGGATAAGATTTATCTCCTATACGAGGCCATTCCTTCAAGACTGGGAGAGGTGGCTGTCTTACCAAATGCATCAAAACCAACAGAGACAAGCAAAATGAAGAAACAAAGGAATGTGTTCCAAACGAAAAAACAAGGTAAGGCCTCAGAAAAAATCCTTAGTGTACTCACAAGTGTTTATATTACTATTATATACACCAATTATGTGTAACTTATTTTATATATTTAAGTTACTTTACATATCTAAATGATATATATGTAATTAACTTTATATATTTACCATATTACTTTATATAATTCAAATATTGCTTAATTAAATGTGACAAGCTAATACGTAAAATTAAAACAGGTTAGAAGATAATTTAATGATATACACTTTTGTTTAGGAAGTTTCCAACCTTGGGACTTAAAAATATAAAGCTGATTTAATGCTTTTCTTTAACAATATTACCAACACCTTTTTGTTGTAAGATTAAAGAGAAGTTTAATTCCTAAATGTAGGAGACTTTTTTCTGTGTAATGACATAAGACTATATGAGAACGCACAATAATGTACCTTATTTAAGAAAACATATGCTTTATTTTTACACTCCTCAAAACAATTATTTTCACAACTTTTCTAAATCGGATCTATGATTTTATGGTTAAAATTAATGAAGAGAAAGTAAGCCCCCTCTCTGACAATAGTTTAACCTATAGTTCTCTGAATAATTCAGTCACTACATCTCTAAACAGAGAAGCTTGGTCTAATAGATGTCATCCATCTCTAAAGTTCTGTGATCTAAGCTGAAAGCCCTCAAGTTTGATATTTAGCCTCTCACTCTCTCTCCTTTCTTATATGGTATTCTAAGGAACATTTATCAAAATTTGTTTTGCTTTCCAGAATGAAGCCAAAGGTATGGAAAGCACATTTGTCACTGGATAGTTTCAGAGGACACAGTGTTCTCCAACTACATCTCATATGGAGGCAGATGTCTTCTTTAAGCTGGAGAAATGAGATAGTCAGAGAACGACAAGAACAAAGGTCAGACTCACAATTCATGTCTGTGTTTGCTTTCTTCACCTTTCTAGTCTGATATTTTCAACAGCCTCTAAGCCTATTAGTTATTCCTGTACAAACCAGTGTATTTCAAGTGTACCTTGCTTTTGGATAATGTGAGACACCTTTAAGTGAGAGCAAGAATCTGTAGGAATCTCTAACAATGATAATTACATAATGTAGAATTGTCTGCTCTATTGCACATGGAGGGTATGTGTGTCTGTGTCTATGTGTATCTGTGTATGTGTATGTCAGCAGCAATGATGGAGGTGGGGAATAGAAACAATTTTATTTGACATCACATTAGCAATTTATATACCAAAGAAAGGGTATAAATGATGCAAAATATAATGGGCAGTCTCCTTAACTAATCTCCTGTGAGCTGTTCTCCTGTGTTATCCTAAGTTTCAAATCTAATACAAATAAGGAAACAGTCCTTACTATTCTCACCTATTATCAGGTGCTGCTTGGCACTTTCACATGTGTGACCACATTTAATCTTTACAACAACTCCAACAACCAGTTGATTATATTACCAGGAAAAATAGTTTAGGACTCTGCAGCTTAAGTTACTTTCTCAAGGTTACAACTGATGGTGACAAAGACCTGAACTCAGATCTAAGTCAAAAGTACCTGCTTTCCCACTGACTCTGGGAACATCTAATAACTTTAATTTAATCCTCTAAGATTCTTTCCACATTTTTATTTAGTACCTATGTGGCATTTGAATGTTTAAAACTTTAATGTAAATCCGTAAATAGTAGAATAGCTTCCATTGAAGCTATAAAATCATCGCAGTTTATATTTCTTTTATCCTTAATGTGCATGCATTGTGTTCCCAACGAGTTGTTATTACTGATTTGAAAACGTTTGTTAGTATTTCTATTTGTGCTGGAAAATTATCCGTGACAAGAAGACATATTCTTAGAGGTACAGAGCTCACTTTCCTCAGCCTATCAGACAGGGATTAATTCATCCAGCTTTAATAAATGTAATAACCCTGACCTTGACAATGAAATTAGTAGTGTAAAGAAGATCTAATTGTTTTTTATACAGGCATTCTGTTTCCTTGCTTCCTTCTTCAGACTGTTAGCCCCTTGAGAACAGAGACTATGTCTTTTTTTTTCTCCTTTTGTCTCCTTTTGTGTTGGCATATCTCATGGCATGTATTAGATATTTAAAATTTAAATTATTCAATTAATACTGCTTGAGATGTTTCTGTGCATTAATTTGATTGAAGGAAAGTGATATTACTGTATATAATGATAAAAATTGATGTTATAAACTATATTATATATAGTATATATCAATATATAATTAATATATTAAGATTTACTAGCAAAAGAAAGTATTAGGTGATAATTTAATTTGTCTCAGTTTATGTTTTCTCAGTGTTCTGTGAGGCATTTTTCAACTGTCACTTCCCTGATTTGATGAGTAATTTGGATAGACCATGGTACCCCAGGTACCCAGTTTTTGGTAGAGTGCCAATCTAGATGTCATGGTAGAGATATTTGTTTAGATATGGTTAACACTTAAATCAATAGACTCTGAGTACTTTTGAGGAAAGTAGATTACTCTCCATAATGTGGGCCTCATCCAGTCAGTTAAAATTTTTTAGAATAAAAGATGAAGATCTCTAAGGAAGAAGAAATTCTGCCTTTAGACTCAAGTTAAAACATCAACTCTTCCTGGGTCTCTAGCCTGCCAGCCTGTCCTGCAGATTTCAGATTTGCCAGCCACTACAATCCTGTGAGCCAACGCCTTAAATAAATACATCTATATCTGTATCTGTGTCTATATCTATCCTATATCTATATACTTAGACACACAGACACACACATCCTATTTTTTCTGTTTTTTTCTCTAGATAATCCTGACTTCTATACCTGCTATGGAGATAGTATTTTATCACCCTTAATCCTAGTCCTTTCTTCGACCTTCATTTAGGACAGAAGCAGTAACTCTTTCTTTGTAGTCCTCTCCCTTTCTCCTTTCTTATGCCTAGCATCCTGAGAAGAAAACATCTATCTGTTATTGTTCCAAAGTCTAACAGGTATTATGGGACATGCTGGTTTCTCTAAAGCAACCTACTAGAAATAAGATAGACCTAGAATTTAAAGACCAGCTCGATCTCTCACTAGCTGCATAGCCCTGAGTAAATTAAACCGGTTCAGTTATTTTTGAGACAGGGTTTCTATAACCATTAAAAATAATACACGAGAGGTAAGGTCCTTAGCATGAGGTTAAAAAGAAATGATTGATATTAGCTATTTCCTCCAGTCAGTAAAATAAAATGTTAGTGAAAGATTTCCGTATATTTTATTACTACTGCTATAGTTATACTGCCTACAATTGATTGAGACTGACATTGCTGGGTCATTTTACATTGACGGTTTTTAAATCCCCTTATTAAAGATAAAATAGGGTTGATGAGTCGAGTTCAAGATATTTTTCTGGAGCGGATTATATGATGAAAGAGTAAAAAGATCATGAAGAAGATTCTAGTGTGTAGGAATTGTTTTGTAATGGAAACCTACTCCTTTAACAAACTTAGTTACAAACTATGTTATACAGCCATGGATATTGATTGAGGACTTTTTGTGCTGTAACAAATTCTGTTTTAAATGTCTCTTCTAAAGCCTTCTATCTTAGAACATATCCCAGCAAGTAGGCAGCACTTTCTGTGGTGCAGGCAGAATAGTTTTCAGCTGAATCTCTCTTTTTTCTTTAACATTTATCGCCACGGGCCGTGTCTCCACAGTCTCTTCAGAGCAGAGTGACTCAGACGAAGCAATGTTTACATCTGCCTTTGGCTCATCTGTCTTTACATGCAGTTTTCACTCCTTCACCTGTGTAATCCAAAATCTTGCAGACAAATTCACTGGTGTGATTCATCTCCTTCATGTGGATGTCTCAGCTCCACTGCTCCTGCAATCATCCCTGCCTTACATCATGCTCAAATATGATGAAAGGAAACAGAAGCAAAGACATTTATCACAGATACTAAAGGGTTCCACCTTCATGACTGAATGGTACAGTTTATGCATTAGTCACAATAAACATAACCTGTTTACTGAAATCTGAATTATGATCCTAAACTTCTGATTTTAAAGCTGAGACTTTTGCGAGAAGTTGCTTCTCTATACCTTGCTAAAAGGCATGGTATTACACCCACCATTGACTACATATCCAAAAGATATTTAACACTTTCTTTCTTGCTAAATAAATATAGATTTTGTTTGGCTGCTAATGTTTCTGTCACAGGGTGTTTACCATTCATTTTATGGAGGCAATGGGTTCCACAGTGAGATGAAGGGGGATCTTTTTAGAATATTCTGAGAAAAATATCCCTTCTTGGTAAAAATGGAAAGCCACACAGAGAGAAACCCATTTAATCCCGCTCCCTTCTTTCCTGTTTGGGATGCTGTCCTGTGAGAATGTAATGCCTGGAGATATAGCTGAAATATTGGGACCATGAAGAAATACATTGACAATCTTCTTTACACATTATGGAAAAATGTGATGCCTCTGAGTTATTCACATTATTGCTAAGTGATTGTACCAAGACTAAATCTTTCTAATGTAGATTTCTCATTGAGTGACACAGAATCTATTTTGTTAGATCTGTTTTAGTTGGAGATGGTGTTTCTTGCAGATGAAAACTTTCCATTGATAAGTATGGGATTTGGTTCCGTCCTTGCACCTTGTAGAGGTGTGAGACCTTGGCTGATGGATTGATGCCAGGAAGTAGCTTAAGGAGGCAGAGCCGGGTCAGGAGGAGGAAGAAATCTGAGGTCCAAAGGAAAGAAAAAATGCCTGTGGCTAAGTGTTATTCTATTTTTTTAAATTTCTTTTTAAATTTATTTATTTATTATTTTTGGCTGTGTTGGGTCTTTGTTGCTGCACGCAGGCTTTCTCTAGTTGCAGCGAGCAGGGGCTACTCTTCTCATTGTGGTGGCTTCTCTTGTTGCAGAGCACGGGCTCTAGGCACGCAAGCTTCAGTAGTTGTAGCGCACAGGCTCAGTAGTTGTGGCTCGCGGGCTCTAGAGCGCAGGCTCAATAGTTGTGGCGCACAGGCTTAGTTGCTCCACGGCATGTGGGATCTTCCCAGACCAGGGCTTGAACCTGTGTCCCCTGCATTGGCAGGCGGATTCCTAACCACTGTGCCACCAGGGAAGCCCTAAGTGTTATTTCAAATCACAGAAATCTCATAGTTGTAAGCAAAGGGAAAACAATATTTTACATATAGTCCAGTAGGTACATTTGAGTCTTGGTATAAGAGGCAAACCAAACCATCCAGAAAGAGGAACAGATACCAGAGCAAGATCAAGTAAGGAAGTTAAATAAATCCAATGAAAAAGCTAGGATGACCAAGACTGGTAGTAATTGGATTTCTTTCTACCAACAAAGGAGTTAGTGACTCTACCTTGATTAAGAGAGATGTGTGTATTCTTGTTTCTAAAATCCCAATACCCTTTCAATTCCTCTTTGACTCATTACACACATGCTGTTGAGTAAAGGAGAGGGCTCATAGGCATCAGAGAGTTTCAAATATATAATTCCCTGGTGTCTTTTTAAAGATCATCAGAAATGTCAGCCTTGTTCAGCAAATGAGATGCCAAGAATATATGTAGGACATTTCCTTGTACTGTGCTTTATAGAGTCAAGTCAAAAAGCCTTTCCTGAGAGTCTTCTATGAACTTGGCCCTGGGACTGTTACATCTTTCAGAAGTAACAATACCATATTGTATAAGGATTTTTATATAATCCACACAAACTTAAAGTAAAGGACCCTCTTTCCCTTAAGCTAGCTTATTCCTTTAAAAGTGATCTTGCACATTCAGAGTCTGTAGTTATTTCTCTAACGTAAGACTAAATAAACATGCATTGCTTTTCCTCCAGAGTGTAGTCATCAATAAGATTTGGCTGGGCTTTCTAAAGTATAGAAATCTTCACTTAGAAATGAAGTATTATTTATCTCTGTGTCATTTGTCAAGGCCTCTTGGAATATATGCTGCTACATCAATTTGGGTTATTAGTTCAAGCAACAGAAAACAACTCTAGTGAATATAAACAGAAAATTTATTCACAGGTTATCAGGCAGCTCTTAGACTCTCTAGGAGATACATAGAACCAAAGTAGGGATATATATATATACACACACATATATATAGCAGAGGAACAATGCTATAAATTATGGTGCAGTGCTGCCCTGGCACAGGCATTACTATTGTTGCCCCTGGGAAAGGACACCAGAGCTTGCTCCATGGATATTGGACAATGGCACTGCCTTTGGAGTGATCACCCCTGATGGTTCTGCAACCTGGTTTACCTGAGGCTGCTAATGGCAGCCTCAGCAGAAGAGATTCTGGACAATCCTCAATCCTTTGTGTCAATAGCATATTACTCAAATTTTGGGGTGAATGCCTGTGATTGGTAGACACAGTGTTATGACAGTTAGCCTTACTGCTGGAGTGGTCAGGAGAGTAAATATCTAATATTTTGTATTTTGATAGAGGGCTTTGTTTCATAATGAGGAGAGTTCCTAAATGTTGCAAAGGAATTCAAATTCTCAATTGCCAAAAGAATGGCAACTATCCACATAGCAGCTAATTATCTTTTCCCTTTTACTACTGATTGTTTGCTTCAGTTATAATTTTCTGTCTTTTGTGAGAAAAATAACATATGGATACAATACAGCTGACACATTATTAATGAGGAAGTATATTCAGAGGGTGCTTAACTTGTCAAGTAAGTGGTTCAATCTTGATTCCAAACTATGGAAGACTTCAAAACTCATGCTATTTCCCTGATTGCCTTCTGTGGCCAAGGACACACATTTAAGATTTTTGGTTGTGATATTAGTAAAGTTTAAATAGAGTATACAGTAAACAGGCAATGAATCTATGTCCTGATTTTGTTGACCTCACCCTGGACCTGGATGAGACAAGTGGGTATTGGTCTTATGTCTATTCTCTGGGTGATTTCACAGCACCTTCCAGCAGAACTCAAGTCAGAACTTCACATGAAACTGACAGTAATGGTTTGAGGCAAATGAATAGACTATTATTATAGGATAACTTGTGTCTTTCCAGACCTGGGACTAAAGCAGCAATGACATTCATAAAGAGTACCCTGGTAGTAAGATATGGAAATCTGTGAGGCTAATTAATGTCAGTGAGAGGTAGAGAAGGTTATGTGGCACATAGGAGGACCATATTTGGCAGCCTGTGTGTAAGAACATCCAGAGATTTACTAAACCAGCCAAGTTATAAGAGAGTCTTCCTTACAAGTGTTTCTGGTTACAGCATAGCACTCCTCTCTTTCTGCTGATATAAGAAAAATACACTCTCCTGTTCCCTTTAGATTTTATATTAACTCTATATGGCCTTGGCTACATAAGTTGCAGGGCTTAGTGCAAAATAAAAATGTAAGGCTCATTGTTCACAAAGCAGCAAAAATATGCTGTTAATGATACTAATATATGAAATGTCTTCCTTTCTTCAATGCATGCTCTCTTTCTCTACCTGTCATAGTGGTTTTTAATTATTATTTAATAATATTCTAAGTAAAGAAAAACCAAAACTTTAAATTATTAGCATGAATTTTACCATTAACCTTTATTTTGTATAATGTTAGTTTTAAATGCTTTATATTTGTTCAAATTTTTAAATGCTTTAGATATAATTTTACATGTTTTAATTTTAAACTATTAAGGGTTTTAAATAAGAACCCTTTTTTTAATGTTTTAAAAATTATTTTTAAAAGTTCTAAATAATACTTCACTCTTGTGCAGAATCACTGAAATTACACAACTTGTGTTTCAGAGCTCCCGCATGCATATGTGTTTTATTCTTACCATAGAAGTGGAAATGCACAAACTTTACTCGGTTCTTATTTCACCCCTTGATGCATGTCCTGCTGATACTCTCTACCTTCAGCTTACTGATGAGTAAAGGACTGAAAAGAAAATGAACTACAGGTTGCCATATTTTCCCCTTTTGTTTCTTTCTGTTGTCTTTTCCAGATCACTGATTGACTAGTACAGGAAAACTAGATGAGTTAGAAAGAACGTGACCAGGTTGCTTGGTTATTCATGTTTCTTAGAACACCATTGCCTTCTTTCTGGATCTGAAGCAAGTCTCCCTACCCCTGACTTAGGTAGTAGACATAACATGCTGACCTTGTGCTAACTTTGAGTATCTCCAAACTCATGGGTCTCCCATAATCCTGTGCTCATAGAGCATCATGAGTGATATACACAAAAGGTGGAAGCAAGGAAGCAAAACCAGGGTCACACATATTGTACCTATCTTCTCTGTCCTCATGCATGTTCCATTGTTCCATCAGACTGTAGACAGAAAAAGACAAGTTCAAAGATAAATGTATTAAGAATTTAAAGGTGGCCCGTGAAGCTACCCTGATTCCTCTGTAAGAGACTCCCAAGGCAGCTTATTTTGTGTTTATGTTGTTGTACTGAAATATTAGTCATTGTTCTCCCTCTCTCTCTCCCTCACCCCTCCCTCGTTCTCTCCTTCCTAACCCTTTCATTCTTTTCCTGGTACATCACCATACCGGCCTAAGTTCTTAGGTGGAGAAAATGGGGAAAGTGAAAGAAGGAAGAACCAGAAGATAATTAGAAGTCTTGAGTACTCTGAAATCACACTCTTCCCTCACATCAACTCCAGTTTTGGCCAAGTCTTGTATGCATACACACTAAAATCATTTTTTATTTGTGAATATCTCTGTAGTGTCCCTTAATAAGAAACCTTCAGAGAACTCCACCAGCTGGAATTCCATATATGCTCTGACATGCTGCAAATCTGTAAAAGACAAGGAATTCTGTTCACTCTGGTCTGCCTCCTCCGTTCCCCTCCCCCAGACCCCCAGCCACAGTAACAATTGTATGTGTGCCGCATGTGTACAGTTTACGTAGCTGGATGTTGTCAAATTTCATCCATCTGACAGATACTTACTGTAAAATTTCCATTCCTGTAAATGAAAAGTTCTTCTGAAACATAGGCATATTCAGACGAGAAGATAACTGAATTTACAGATCTATAAAGCATATGAACTTTGGCATTTTGAAAAGACAGAAATACCATGCTTCATAAGATGTGTGTTTCTGCAAAGTTCTATACAAATTGAAGTGTTATAAATCAGATTTTAAGTGAGTTCAAGGAATGTAATATTTAAATAAATCTTCTAGTGAATTCATTTGTAAAAGGGTAATCATTTTCTAATATGTTTTCTTTGGGCATTTATAATTTTTTTTATGGAGATTTTCCTGTACATATTTTTAGATAAGCAAATCATTTAATTCATACCATGTATATATTTTACTCTATTTTGAGTATCTATAATAAAGCTATGAAGGTGCAATTTGTTGAGCTCTTAACAGGTGCCAGACAAAACATTTTGCATAGATTATTTATTAAATACTTGTAATAACCTATGTGGTGGATATTGTTATCCCATTTTAGATATGAAAAAACCAAGACTTAGATGGTTTAAATGATCTACCCAAAGGCAGGAAAATTTTAATGCCAAGCCTAAAGTCTCATGCTGTATTATATAGATTTATTATTGTAGTTCTGTAAATAGGTCTAATGCATTTTGCCTCTGCTTATGTATAGTGAATGAGTTATCCCAATAGAGAACTGAGCACCATTCATAAGCATTTTCAACAACGCACAGTGGGATTGTGATATTACTAAATGAGACAGAAATAAAATGTACATTGTAAAGGATAATGCTTTTACAGTACTTACAAACTTTTCTCCTGGTTGATATCACAGATTTTAAAAATGTGCAGATAAACTCTGGGCACCTATTTCAGAGAATCATTGTGCATTTCTAAAACTGTGTATGTGTTTGGAAGTGGATATTTAAAACCACACAGAAGGCTTCAGTTTGACTGCAGAGCTTAGAGCTGCCTGATTATAAGCAGGTCCAGATGCCACCCTTTACTCATGAATGACATTGTTTCTCAGACAACATCGTCCATTTTTTTGCTATAATTTCCTAGGCAAATGTAAGCTTCTACGTAAAGCTGTGCTTTTTGTTTTTTGTTTTTTTTAATTTCCAATCTAACCAAATATACAGATATTTTTTCATCCTCAGTCCTGCAATTAAAATTTCAAGATTCAATTTTGAAACTTTACACATCACATTTATTTATTTGTATCAAGAAAGAGACATTCCGGGCTTCCCTGGTGGCGCAGTGGTTGAGAGTCCGCCTGCCGATGCAGGGGACGCGGGTTCGTGCCCCGGTCTGGGGAGATCCCACATGCCGCGGAGCGGCTAGGCCCGTGAGCCATGGCCACTGAGCCTGTGCGTCCGGGGCCTGTGCTCCACAACGGAAGAGGCCACAACAGTGAGACGCCCGCATACCGCAAAAAAAAAAAAAAAAGAAAGAGACATTCCTTTTTATAAAATAATACAGAAGCATATTTTGTGTTTTATTAACATGTTATAATATTTTAAGTTGGAATTTATGGATATTTTGCTGAGATTCATTTTTATATTACCATTTATAAATACTTGAGTATTCTATGCTTAATGTTGCTTTGAGGTTTGTTGGTTCCTAGAGGTAAGGAATAGACACCTTTCACATCAAAACACTGTAAGATTTATAATTATGAATTGTGATGGTGATGGTGATGGTAGCAATAATATTGATGGTGGTATTAGGGTACATTGTGTGTGTGTGTGTGTGTGTGTGTGTGTGTGTGTGTGTGTGTGTAGAAGTCATTGTCTACATTTTCCATTCTCAAGATTTCTGTTACTCAAAATTGACTCCCATTAGCTGTATAATAACCTAAAAATATCTGGCCAGACATTTACACACGCTCTTTTATCATATTATAGTTTCTAACTTTCCTGGTTTTGATTCTGAAATGCCACAGATTATAAGTATGGCACTGATTTATTAATGTTTTACTTTCAGAGAAAAATGAACATTACTACATTTAAAATGTCACTAGATCTTAGAAATATTTGAATGTGGGAAAAATTCTTTAGATCAAAGAAATTCAATATGTGTTTATCTCCTCAATTATACAGTGAGCTTCTTTAGGGCAGGGATTGATTGTTTTAATTTCCTTTCATTATTTTCAGATAATGAGAAAATAGGCAAATATTACTAATCAAAGAGATGTGCCCTAGTATTTTTTTAAGAAAGCAAAAAGTTTTGTTTTGGTGTTTGATGACTTTTAGTTTTGTTTTTAAAGGATGAATATTTTTAGTTTATGTGATTGTGGTGCATGAAAATTATTGGGTGCATCTAAAGAGCTAACAATTATGTATAAAATAAGCTACAAGGATTTATTGTATAACAGAGAATATAGCCAATATTTGTAGCCAGTATTTTTTAATAACTATAAATGGAGTATAACCTTTAGAAATTATGAATCACTATATTATATACCCGTAACTTATAGAATATTGTATATCAACTCTACCTCAATCAAAGAAAAAAACAAGATCTATGCACAGGAGGCTCAGGCCCAACTCACTGTTGTACATCTGTGACTAAGCACAGTACTGAGAGGAAGGTTGTCCTAATTGTACACCTCAAATAACCACTGGAGCCTGGGGTGAACACCTGCATTGGTGGCACTGGCAGGTTCCAGGGCATGGGACTCAGTTCTAACCACATAAATAAGACATATTTGCAGCAATATAAGATGATCCCTTGAGATGTCTTGGCATCAGCTGTGTCAATCAGCCTTTGGCTTTGACATCAGCCAGGATTTGTGTAGCACAATGGCTTGCTCTGAAGCAACAAACTTCAGGTGGCAGGAGGAGTTTTAGAATCCTGCAGAGACAAGGGGTATATTGGAGTTCTGAATTCACACTGGTTCTTTGGCATGAATAGCACTTCTTTCTGGATGTATCTAGGGAAAG
>NW_006795232.1:207222-254698 GCF_000442215.2 Lipotes vexillifer | reverse complement strand
GGGAAAGATGCATTAGGTGGAAGGCTTGACAATGGAGATGTGAGTTTGAGTGGGCTCAAATGTTGCACTTCAGAATGTTAAGTAGAGGACAGTTATTCACACCTTTAACTATAAATCAGGATACCCCAGTCTTTATATATTAATGCACTGAATTCTCACAATAATATTAATAGATGTAAAGTGCTATCATTATGCTACTTTATATATGAGAAGTCTTTGAATTGGAAAAGTTAAGTAGCTTGCCCAACATTATATACTAAAGTGTTAGCTTTGAACCCAGGTTCATCTGACTAAATTCTGGACTTTTGAGCGCTATGTTTTACTGTTTACAATAGTCATTGTTCTCCTTCCTGAGAGAGATGGAGGGGATGTTTTAAGCAGTCATTTCTACTGCTTTCATCACTGCTATTTTGGATGCATTGTCTTCCAAACTTTTACCTTGGCTTGCCACAAGGGGGCATGCTTAGAATTCTGAGGACAGATGGAATAAGATCAACACTCAGCAGGAGGAAATCCTTGATTTCCCCCTAGACCAGTGATTCTCAAAGTGTATCCCCCAACCCAGCAGCATTAGCATTACCTGAGAACTCATTTAGAATGCAAATTATTGCATTGCTTACCAATCTACTGTATCAGATTTACAGGGATGGAGCCCAGTAATCTGTGAATGTGTAAACAAGTCTTCCAGGTGATTCTGATGCATGGCAAAATTTTAGAAACAGTACACTGTTGGTTTTCTTATAGTAAATATGTATTTTTATTCATGAATGTTAGATAGTTTTTCTTTAATTTTTCTATACTTTGAGAGCCACTACTTTAGAATAGATTATCATTTTCAAACTGAGGATCATGACATATTAGTGTACACATAATCAATTTAATGAACTTGTAGAAAGAATATATAAGAGAATATCAAAGTATAATACACTTGCTAAGAGAAAAGTTCCTTTGTGAAATTCTGTTTTTACGTGGATCATTGTGTAAAATGTGTGTCTTCCTGTGGATCATGATTAAAAAGCTACTGAATGCTTTGAAAGCAAAATGAGATACACTCTCTCTTTTTAAAATTTATTTTATTGAAGTATAGTTGATTTACAATGTTGTGTTAATTTCTACTGTACAGCAGTGATTCAGTTTTATATATATATATATACATTCTTTTCCATATTCATTTCCATTATGGTTTATCACAGGATATTGAATATAGTTCCTTGTGCTATACAGTAGGACCTTGTTGTTTATCCCTTCTATATATAATAGTTTGCATCTGCTAATCACAAACTCCTAATCCATCCCCTTCCCCCCTCCTCCTTGGCAATCACAAGTCTGTTCTCTATGTCTGTGAGTCTGTTTCTGTTTCATAGATAAGTTTGTTTGTGTCATATTTTAGATTCCACATATAAGTGATATCATATGGTATTTGTCTTTCTCTGTCTGACTTAGTTCACTTAGTATGATCATCTTTAGGCCCATCCATGTTGCTGCAAATGGCACTATCTCATTCCTTTTTATGGCTGAGTAATATTCCATTATATATATGAACCACGTCTTTATCCATTCACCTGTTTATGGACATTTAGGTTGCTTACATGTCTTGGCTAATGTAAATAGTGCTACTATGAACATAGGGGTGTATGTATCCTTTCAAATTAGAGTTTTCTCTGGATATATGCCCAGGAATGGTACTGCTGGATCATATGGCAACTCTATTTTTAGTTTTTTGAAGAACCTGCATACTGTTTTCCATAGTAGCTGCATCAATTTACATTCCTACTAACAGTGTAGGAGGGTTCCTTTTTTTCCACACTCTCCAACATTTGTTATTTGTAGACTTTTAATGATGGCCGTTCTGACCAGTGTGAGGTGGTAAAAAAGAGATACCCTCTTGATCGTGTATTGCCATGGCAGTGCCTGTGCTGAGAAGGGTGAGGTGAACATAGGAGGAGTGCTCGTTTTAGAAGGGTAGAATACAGAGAAGGAACTTTGTTATGGAATTCAGTACTGTAATGAGGAGGTATGCTGCTTGAAAAACAAAACAAAACAAGTAAACAGGGCTTCCCTGGTGGTGCAGTGGTTGTGAGTCTGCCTGGCGATGCAGGGGACGCGGGTTCGTGCCCTGGTCCGGGAGGATCCCATGTGCCGCGGAGCGGCTGGGCCCGTGAGCCATGGCCGCTGAGCCTGCACGTCCAGAGCCTGTGCTCCGCAGCAGGGGAGGCCACAACAGTGAGAGGCCTGCGTACTGCAAAAAACAAAACAAAGCAAAAAAACAAATAAACATACAAACATATAAACATTCCTGAGAATTTTGTAGCCTAGAGAGAAATTCACTTTGTAATCTAGTGGGAGATGACTAATTCACTTTGACCTTAAGGGCCATATTATTCCCAAACTATTATGATCCAGGATTACTACATACACCCCTGATGAAAAATCTGCCTACTTAAATATCTTCCTGCTAGAAAACTGCTTCCTGCCTCAGGAATTTGGATATCCCATCATTAAGAAGGAATATTTTCGATTACATGTAGCAACATGTGGAATGCTGGCTTATTTGTCTCTCTAAGCTGAGTTTAGTTTGGGGAATTCTGCTACCAGAGATAATTGCATCTAGATAATAAGAACATTATAGTCTATGGAGAGGAGAAGCCCATCCAAATCCTATTTCCCAGTAATCAGGAATGATTCTGCTTCTAAAACTGTTTTTTCTCTTTCTCAGCCTTGGCCACTGATCATTTAGCTGTAAGGTCCCTGAGCTAAATGCAATAAGACAGGCTATATGACAAAAGTTTAGGCTTGTTTTGCACAAAGAGGCTAATAGGATCAGGAGAAAAGTGTTTTCATACAGACATATATTTCAATAAAAATCACAGAAAAACAAGTCAGAGCCATAAAGACATCACGTAAACCAAATTTCAGTCATCTAATAGTTAGCAATTCCCTACCTGGGTGGAAAAAAAAATTATCTGATCCTGACATATGTTCTCATATCAATATACACAGATGATGTTGTCATGACACAAACAAATAAGGTCCACAATCAAGCCCCCAGAAACAAGCTTTGTTTCTTATATGTGAAGTCTCTAACATTCAGATAAGTATCATATTATTGAATACTGACTCTAATGTGTGCTAGTGGGGGGAGTTCAGGGAAAAAATTCACTTGTCCTTTTAGCCCTCAATGTCTGTTTCAACAAAATAGAGATAGGGAGAAGCTGAGAATAATAACTGATGAATGTAAAAAAAATTGTATAGGGATTAAAAGAGATATATGGAAAATACTTAAGTCCATGCTGGTAATATATAATAGTAAGCCCTCCATAAAAGATGCCTACCATTATTATTGCAATCAGTCGTTATTGCAATAAAAATTTAAGCACAGCCCGAAACTCCACTGTCCCTAAACTGTTTCATTCATTTTTTTTTTAACATCTACTATGTACCAACCCTAGGTGCTGGGGTGCTGAGATGAATAAAACATGCTTCCTACTTTTCAGAAGCTCACTTTCTACCAAAGGACAAAAACTTGCAAATTAATAGCTATAAGCAATATGATGGAAACTCTCATATGCCACATAAAAATACTATGGAAACACAGATGGAAAGCTTGAAGTAAAGCTCCAGAGAGGAGCAGCATCTTGGCCCAGGTCCAGGGTCACACATGGGAGAAAAGACACATGATTGAAGCCCTGAGCAAACAACATGGAACAGCAGAACATAAGGTCCCTGATTCCACCTTTCTTCTCTTCAGCTAGTGATTTCTTGTCTTTTGTTAGCAACAACCTGGGGTTTCTGAGAAAGATATTAATAGAAGCAGCTTGAAGACCTTAATTCAGTGTTTACAGCAACAGTTATAAAAATGTGGTCCATGGAGTCCTAGGGGTCCCTGGAAATCTTTTAACGGGTCTGTCGGCAAAAACTATTTTCTTAGTAATACTAAGACTTTATTTGTCTTTTATTTCTGTGCTGATATCTGCACTATGATGCACAAACAGTAAAAGATAAACTGTTGGGTGCTACAGCCTGAATCTAGATAGTGGCACCAGATTCTATTAATAGCCATAATCTTCACTTAAATTGTTCTGAAGAAGAAGTGAAATTATTAATTGCATTAAATCTTAACTCCTTTTTATATTTTGGGCAATTAAACAGGAAGTATGCATAAAACACTTCTGCAAACGAGTACGACAGTTGCCTCAAGGAAAAACACATACTTGTTTGATTTACGAGCCAAATCAACCACTTTTTTTAAAATAATAAAATACCATTTTCACTTGAAAAAAACTAAAAACAGTTAATTGTGGTTATTTAGACTTTGATGCTCAGACATTTTTTCAAATTGGTATGAAGAGAATGTATCACTTCTAACTTGGGTAGAGCAGATTCCTAAAGGAATGTGTGATAGCGTTGTAAAGGAAGTTTGTGGTCAGATTGCAAAAAGCCCTGCTTGTCATATTAAGGAGATTAGGCAGTATTCAGTAGGCAAATGTGAAAAACAAAACAAAACAAAACTAAACTAAAACTGAAACTTATAAGCAGGGAAGATCAAACTGACATTTTAGACTAGCAATAGTTTGCTGAATGGATTGGTATAGAAATGCTGGAGGTTGGGTCATGAGCTAGGAAGCTGCTACTGCCATCCAGGTGCAGGATGGCGAGGGTCCGGAGGAGACATGGCAAGCATATGTAGGGTGGAGGCACAATCTGACATGACAGTACTAGGTTTGCCGCAATGAGACGTTCATAATTTGTGTTTGATTTTAGTTTCTACCTTGAGAACAATTGTCAATTCATACATATTAGTAGAGCAAAGATAATTGAGACTTACGTTTTACAAGTCATAGAACTAATTTCATCCACTATTATCTTTCATGTTCTATTGTGTTTGAACTGCTTGTATGTTTATTTTTTCTCCTTGGTTCTACTTTTTGTGCGATGTTAGGTAGGCATGACATAAAGGAGCAGCTATGTACTAGATAAACACAGAGACACAAAAGACTCAAAACCAGAAGGAGGTCTGGGGCAGAAAACAGTCGATATGCTCAAATTAATATAATTCAAGAGTTTTTATTTACACAAGAATTATGCCAGAAGTTTGGAGGCAGGGTAAGAAAAATATATGGAATAGGTCTGTGACCCTGAGCTTATGACAGTAGAGATGTTAACACACCTATCTCTAAAATGGGAGAAGAGGGAAGGTTTATGGGTCCCAGGAAGGAGAAAATGATGTGGAGAAGGTTAGTGACTTTTGAAAGAAAGAAACAGATTACTTGACACAGAAGGGGTTAAGGGGGGAAACATATAACCTTTCTCTCTACTTTCAGTCTTCACTTGAGGATCCCAATGAACAAACACAGAGAACGTGAATCCCCCTGATATAAATCAGCACCCCAGGGCAGAGAGCAAGGTAGAAAAGGATGGACACAGATCTAATTGTATAAGCAGAAGACCAAGCTAATTTACTTTTAGAATGTTTGGCTTTGCAAAAGATAGCATCAGATGAGAGGGCAGAATAAAACCTTTACATATACATATGTGTGTGTATATATATAATGTATCTTTCACTTTCTGTAATAACTTGCTTAAAGCCAGCAGTCACAGGGACTAAGATTCTGGATCTAATTACCAGAAACACAATATCCTTCTAGAGCAGGGTTTTTCGACCTTCACGCTGTCCACATTTTGAGCAGGATAATTCTTAGTTGTGGAGGCTATTCTGTACATTATAAGATGTTTTAGCAACAGCCCTGGCCTCTACCCACCAGATGCCTCTGGCTCCTGACCCCTACCCAGTTGTGACAACCAAAAATGTCTCCAGATATGGTCAGATATCTCCTGTGGGGTTCTGGGGGGAGAGACACACTTGGATCATCCTTCCCTCACTGAGAACCACTGAACTAAACCTTCAGTCTAGGCTTCCAAAGGACACCGGGACTTTTTTTTTTTTACTAAAAAAAAAGAAAAAAAAATGCAGTCCATTTCAACATACTAACCTGGGTAATCTATTAGTAGTGATTATACTAAACCTTATTCAAGAAGATTAGTCTGGTTAATTTAAATATGCTTCCAGGTATATTCAACTACATAATCCCTGTGTCTAGAAAAAGCAAATTTATTTAATTTTGAAAATCACAGAGGTATATATAAATGTATGTACAGTATGTATGAGAGAGAGAGAGAGAGAGATTCAAGGTTTTAGTAAAGGGAAACACTGTGTCAAAAGTCATATCATTAACAATCAATTTCATTTCATTATCATGGAAGTTTTTTTTTTTTTTTGCGTTACGCGAGCCTTTCACCGTTGTGGCCCCTCCCGTTGCGGAGCACAGGCTCCGGACGCGCAGGCCCAGCGGCCACGACTCACGGGCCCAGCCGCTCCGCGGCACGTGGGATCCTCCCGGACCGGGCCACGAACCCGTGTCCCCTGCATCGGCAGGCGGACTCTCAATCACTGCACTACCAGGGAAGCCCTATCATGGAAGTTTTTGACATTGTCAAGTGGATTATGACAAAGTGAAATATCTGGTACTGCACCTGTATTTGAGACTGTCAGTGACAACTTGGCAGCTTCTTTTAGGTGGCTGTAACATAGGGTAGCAGCATCCTTGAAACCATGTCTTGGAAGAAGTTTGCACTGAGGAGAAAAAGGACTTTCATCTCTGCCTCCCAGCCCAGACTCCCAGCTCTTAGGTAATATGGACATCTCTCCTGACTTCAGTCCCAGAATAACATGACACTGTTTGTTAAAAACAAAAGCACCATGTCTGATTAAAGACAGGGAAGGAATCATTTGACCACAGGGGGCCTGATCTATCAAGGAAAGTAAACAGGAAGATGCAGAGAATTTTAGGAACAAATACTACTTAATCTCTCCCCTGACTCCCATGAGCAGTTTAGCAGCTTTATATCCTCTTTGCTGAATGTATTCTATGGCTTTTCAGGACACTTCCTTCAATTCCACATCTCTGTGGTAAGCTTCTGTAGACCCTGTTATGGACCTGAATGATCTAGTCTTTCTAAGTTAGTGATGGCTTTGGTGCTTCTATGTTTTCACCTGGGTAACTCACAGAGAAAATTTAGAATGGCTTGATCTGATGTTTCCCAGATTTTAACCATTCTATGTTATCATTATAGTTGTCACTTTATCAAACTACCACCAGAATTATTATTTACTTAATATTTCTCTTTAAATTGATGGTATTATATAGCTTAGGCTTAAGCATTCATATCCATACAAATCATTCTTTTGATGTGTAAGCTTTTTTTTTTTCCTAAAAGGTGCTACCACCTAAATGACTTAGAGAACTGGAAATTAGGTATCAAAATCACTTGGCCTCCTGTTTTAGTAAAAGATCATTATTATTTACTTTTCACTAATTAATATTTTGCACCAGCATCATAAATCTTTTTTTTTTTTTCTGAAAGTAGTGTGAAAGTAACTGCTTTCTTGGTTTCAATTGTGATCATTTGCTTTGGAGTTTAGGGCAAACAGAAGAAAGAACTTCCACATGTAGAAATAAATATATTTGTAATAATAGATTTGAAAATAGTGTGTATTTCTGCAACATAAAATTTCCATCTCTATCAGCTCATCCACAAAGTGTTTACTCACTTTGGGTGTTGTGTGTCTGTGCTTATGTGTGAGGGATATATGTGTCAATGTGTATCTGGGTTGACATCTCCATCAGAGAGACATAAACTTGGCTTTGATATACCTCATCCTCCACAACTCTCTTTTTCATCTATTACAGAGGCTGAAAAGAACAGTACTCATCCTTCAAGCCCATCTAGAGATGATATTGTACTTAGGTCTAAACAAAGAGATATAATTGAAAGTTGCTAGTTGGGGCTTACAAGAATGCTGTATTAAAAGGATTAAATTAGCTGACATATCTCCTTTATCTTTTGCTTTCTTCTTTCTCTTCTCTGGGTAATCTGTGGCTCTGGAAGTAGAGCAGCCATTTTGTAACCATAAAGTAAAAATCTTGAGAACAAATTACCTGCATGAAAAAATAGAAGCAGGGTTTGCTTTCCTTGGTTTCCCTGTGGTATCACTGTGCTTCTTTACCAGCCGGGACTCACTACCCGCGATTTTATAAGGTGATTAAATTAAACCTTTTTTTCTTATGTTAAGACATTATTTGTTGGGTTTTATGTTATTTGCAGGTGAACAAATGATATAGAGAATAAGACTATCCTTAAATTAATTGAGAAGCAGCTAAATGTTCAGAACAGTGATAATTCAGAGAATATGAATTCATAGAAATTTACAGAATTCTTCAGAAGTCACTGGACTTTCCATGAATCAAGAAATAGAAGATAGTGTAATCATATCAATGCCTTAAGGTATAGAGTAACTTCACATCTTATTCATATTGCCTGCATATTTTGTCTGTCTCAAATTCATTGTATATAATATATAAATACAAATATATTTATTTCACTGGAATATAGGAGAGGAACAGAAAAAGAAAATAGCTAACATTTTTCTACGTGCCAGAAATTGTAAGAGGCAGTTTAAAAGCGCAACATCATTTAATCTTTACAAGAACTTTATAACATATGAGCAATTATCTCATATTTTGAAGGAGGAAACTGACATTTCCAGAGGTTAAGAAATGTGTCCATGGTTTCCAAATTAGCAAGTAAAACCACTCAAATTCCTTTAGTCACATTCCTTCCCCTAACACTTTACTGAAAGTGCTGTTGTCAAGTCCCCAAATAACCTACACATTTTTGCTAAAATCAAGTCCTTTTCTTGGTTCTCATGTTGACTTCTCATCAACATTTGCTACATGAATTTCTCACTTCTCCCTGAGTTCTGTCCTTCACCAGGTTTCTCATCATATTCACCTGTTTCATTTCTCCCACTTTATTTATTGCTACGTCTTAGTCTTCGTAGTTTCCTATGGTATTTCCTTGTTAGTTTTACCATTGAAAAGTTGAAATGACCCAGAGCTCAAGTTTTGGACCTCTTTTCTATCTTGCTCACTCTATTTGAAGATCTGCCTCACTGGCCTGTCTTTAAATGTTATTTAAATGTGGTTACTCACAAATTTATCTTTCAGACTCAGTCTTCACCCTGGAAATTAGACTTGAGTAGCCAGAGGCTGTTTGACAAACTCACTTGGATGTCTTATAGGCCTTCTTCCTCTTACTCTTTCCGCATTTTCTCCGTCTCAATAAACGGCAACAACTTCTTTTGAGTATCTCAGCCCAAAAGGCAGGGCTTCATTCTTGACCTCAATCTTTCTCTTACGTCTAACACTTAATCTATTTGTAAATCATTACAATTCTCCTTCAAAATACTATGTAGCATCTATAGTGCAGTCATTTAGTACCATCTCTTCTGTTATCATTAGTCTAAGTCACCATTCTTTCTTGGGTCAGTTACTGCAGTGACCTCCCAAATTATCTCCATGGTTATATCTTTACCCCATATGTTATTTTCCTTTGGCTGCTTTAGCAAATCACCACAAATGAGGTGGCTTAAACCAATACAACTTTTATTATCTTATATTTCTGGAGGTTATATGTCAAAATGGGTCTCACTGCATAAAATCATGATGTCAGCAAGAACACAATCCCTCCTGAAACTCTAGATGAGAATCTTTTCCCTTGCCTTTTCCAACTTCTAGGGAAAGTTGGAAAACTTTCTCCTGCATTTCTTAGCTGTGGCTTTCTCCTCCATCTTCAAAGCCATCAGCGTAGCATCTTCAGATATCTCTCTGACTCTGACCTCACCACCTTCATCTCTCACTTTTAAGGACCCTTGTGATTACATTGAACCACCAGGATAATCCAGGCTAATCTCCTCATTTCAAGATCCTTAACGTAATCATACCTTCAAAGTCCCTTTTAAGGTGATGCAATTTAAGGTGATGTGTTGGCAGTGGGGGGGAGGGCATTATTCTGCCTACCACAGTCCCTCACAGTTTATTCTTCACACAGCAGTCAGCATGATCCTCTGCCTCTGCACTGCCTCTTTATTCTTTTATTCTTTGAATGTGCCAGACTTTGAACTTGACATTAGTTGTTTTCTTTTCCTGGAACTTGTCCATCCAAGATATTTCCATGATGTTTTTCCTCCTCACCTTCTTCAAACGTTTACTATAATGCCATCTCAGTAAGACCTTTCCTTCCCTCACCTCACCCCCAACTCCCTGTTGCATTTCCCTGCCTTATTTTTCTTCAGGGCATTCATCACACTAATATTCCATGTATTTTACTTCTTATTTTAAATCTGCTTATACTAACGTACATGTATGTGCCCTGAGGATACAATTTTTTTTTTCTGTTTTGTTCACTACCGAATCCCCCAACACTTAATGGGCTCAAAGTATTTGTGGGTTTAATCAGTAAACCAGTCTTGAAATTCAAATCTGACTGACTTTTAAATTTATATTCTTTCCACTCTGCATGTATTTCTCAAAGTGTAGTTTATAATCCACCTGCATCAGAATTACCTGAAGATGCTTGACATGCAGAGTCCTGTGCCCTACCCAATATATAATGAATTTGAAATTTCTTGGGATGGAATTTAGGAATCCACATTCTAATAAGAATTCCAGGTGATTCCTATGCATTCAGAAGTATTAAAAAGCATAGCATGGGAAACATGTTTTTTGTAATATTTTATTGAGTATTTAGGGCCATATCGAATGTGTTTTTCTTGAGGGGAGTAATATTGAAAACTATTTATTTCCTCAGTACTCATAGTAAATATCATTAGGAGTTGGGGATACAGATAATATTCTCCTATTAGCTCCTGTTAGAGTATACATATAAACATATGTCTTCCTTCTTGTGGTAGAAGAGATTTTCACAGAGACCTGAGTCATAGAAACAGGCATTGGCAAACTTTTTTTGTGAAAGACCTGATAGTAAATATTTTAGGCTTTGAAGTCTACATATAGTGGTTTCATATATTCTACTTTGATTTTCTTCTTTTATAACCTTTTAGAATGTAAAAATTATTCTTATCGTATGGACCAGATAAAAAGCAAACCAGGCCATGGGCTGAGTTTGCTGAACTCTGTCATAAAGCATTAAATGCCACTTTTGGTGACCACGGACATGTGATCTATGTAGATATTTCTCTTTGATCCCTCCTTTTACACCCAGTGTCTGATTCTCCATTGTTACAATACAAAACAGATGTTTCATGGGAGAATGCCTCACAAAATGCTGGGTTTGCTCTCTGTTTACTTTTTGGAGACTTGGCATAGAATCCTCAGGAAGAGCTAATGAAGTGTAAGACAGTCTGACAAGATGTCTGATCCCCTGTTTTGACAAGTCAGTCACTGTCAGGGGAGGGTGGTGTCAAATTTGTGCTTTGCTCCAGTTCTCATCCTTGTGTTTGGTTTCTTCATACCACGTTTAGCACTCATCTTCTACATACTCCCAAATTTAATATCACCAAGTTGGTGTCTCAATGATTATGTTGGTGTTTTACTTATTGTCCCACTTTATTTGCCACAGTTTCATGTGCAACAAGGCTATATTAAAAGCAAAAAACAAGGCTGTGTGTGTGTGTGTAATATGAACAAGTTTGGGGGAGAGAGGGGAAGAGAGAGAGAAACAGAGATACCAAAAGACTTTTATTCTTGTAGGAGAAATTGTATTGTCACACCCATATATCCTGTGCTGAAATTTCCAGTCTATTTCTTACTGGCTGGCATACACATTCCCCAGTTGCTGTCAGCTTCTAATGACCCACATTTGCTTGGCTTCTCCAGAAAGGTGCCCTCCACTGACTAGAGCTATTTCTAACGCTGAAATTTATACTGATTCCCCTTCCCTGGATAACCCAGATCCGATGATTGATGCTACATGGAAATAAAAGGGAATCCCATGCTTCTAAAGAGGGCAACACTGCTACATCAAGTGACTGTGTAGCCTGTACAGGTTATTATGTGCTATGATGTCAGACCGCCAAGTCATAAAGTCTAGTGAGACCAGCTGCAATAGATGCTAAGATAAAAGTGACACATGAGGAATTGGGCTTGAACAGATCCAGAAGACACAAGGCAGTTACATGAAGAACTTGCTCTGTCCCTTATGCTCTATCACTCCTGTCAGTATTTCTCTGGCAGCTCACACCTAGTCTCTAATGGTGTATTTCTTGTAACAACCTTTTAGAAAAAGTAAACCTGAATATTGGTTCAGAGATGGGTTATCTACCATGTGTGGGTGCCACATATAAACTGCTGCACCACTAAAGCCCTGCTCTGGATGGTGCTAAAGGAAACATGATAAAGGAAAATTCCCCAATGGATAACTTGGTTATTGTACTTAGTTATATACTTCATGTAGAGAAAAAGTTAGCCAAACTTGATAACATATATGGACCCATGGATGATGAAGAATGGTTTTGATGGTTGCTCATGAGGCTGTGAGGAGCACAATGAGAAAATTAGAAACAAAGAAATTTGAGAAAGAGGCATATAGTTGGATCTTATGAGACTGGGCACAAAGAGTATGTATCTTTGGGTCTTAGCTATGTGTCTAACAGAGAACATTTACTGTGGAATATGTACTCTATAAAAAATAAATATGATCACTGATCCAATTGACATCAGCAAATCTCTGTCCTTGGATACCATTTGTGCAATGGGCTAATGAATGAATTAGTCATGGTAGCAAAGACAGAGGCTATGCATGGGCCCAGTAGCATGGAATCTCTCTCATTAAGACTGACCTCCATATTGCCACTGTTGAATGTCCAACTTGTCAGCAACAGAAGGTAACTATGGCTTCCTTAACTGCCCATCCCCATCCCACAGTGAAGCTTTTATTCCATAGTGAACATAGAAAAAATGTGTCCTGGCAGATTTTTGTCCCTCCCGTATAGTGGTTGCTTTTCCCTCTCTCAGGAAGGAGTCTTTCTAAGGATTATTACCATTCTTTTTGTGGGCACATGGTGGGGAAGAGAAGGTGCAATCCTCCCTATATCTGCAGCCCCCAGGGGCTCCACACTCAACAATCCACATCTCATCTTCCATTAATTTATTAACCATTATTGCTGAATTCTTCCACTGGTGTCTGGCTACATCTGCCCCAGTTAAACAGTTGCTCGCACCCTGTCTCTCCCTGTACGTACCTGTCTCTTCTTACATTTTGGGTTAGATGGTTGCTCTATGACAGATTCAGCTCTCTAATTGATTGGAGAAAAGTCATGAGCTTGCAGTTTGTCTGCCATGTTTTATTGCTGTAAAAATGAGTGTAATCTTTCTACCTCTCTACATCCTAAGCAGAAACCAAAACTCTACATGTTTTTATTTTGCTTTAAACCTTAAATATGAATATGTCTCACAGTTGGAATGTGCTTTTTCAACAAAAAGCATATTACAACATATTTCCTATGGCTCCCACTGTTTCAATCCTATAGTTATCTATTTGGCTTTACCCAAAATAATCTTAGATACAGCAGATAACTCGCTTATTGCCTTTCTGCTCATATTTGTCTTACAACAACTGAATGTTTAATTGGTAATTGTACTCTATTAATTTGAATGGTTTTATGCATTTACATCCTCCATTGTTTGTTTGTTTTTAATGAAAAGGAAGAAGAGAGAAAGAAACAGAGAGAGAAAGGGGGTGGGGGGAGAGAGAGAGAGAAAGATCCAGTTTATTTTCTCAGTGATAACCAACTAACCAGCCTTGGATAAATTAAGCAACTGGGCACCAACTGCTTCATCTGTGAAATAGTAAGGGTAATACCTATCGTATCTTATAAGGTAGTTTGTGGAATAAATGTGATCTTCTATATTAAATTCAGGGTCCACAGTGAGTGCTCATTTTCTCCCCTCTCTTTTGTGAGGGGCCTAAATTTAATAGAAATGGAACAGCTAGAGAACAATACTTAACTGCCTTTGATTTTAGCATCCTCATCTAAAGGGGACTTCATCTAAAGGTGATCTAAACTGATATGGGTCAAGGATATCTCACCTGGTAGTATAATTAACTATGAGACTGTGATTTGCTTTTATCTGTGGTCTGATTTCTTTTAAAGCCCTAGAATTTTTTGGTTGTACAATATGACTGGTATAAAACCTGAGAATACAAATTATTAAAACATAATGATAGAGCCATAATGTGAACTGTTTTTGCTTTTTGTTTTTTCTGTACTGCAGTAATATAGAAGAAAACATTCACTATGATAAGACATCCAAATAGGATTTTGAACTTTCACTGAGTTCTTAGAGTATTACTTCATGAATTCGTACCAGTATTTAAATACTTTTTGCCTTCTAGGAATTTCTTTCTTTGTTTTCTTTTTTCCTTTTTTCGCACAGATCTTGGCTAATTTCTGAGCATATTTTCTACTTTTGCATACCTAATTGTTGCTTCAAAATCTTTTGTAACAGGATTATTGTTAATCTCTTGCTTGGTTTGTAGAATGATGGAACAGAATTTAGATAAAAGTAGCTAAAACAGTACATTCCTTTTTATTTCTTGGCTACATAAGATTTCATGTATTATTTTGTTGTGAAATATACCATTTACTGCATATTGTTATGAGCTTCTCACAAGTATTATAATTCTGGTTATTTTTTTTTTTATGCGGGCCTCTCACTGTTGTGGCCTCTCCCATTTGCGGAGCACAGGCTCCGGACGCGCAGGCTCAGTGGCCATGGCTCATGGGCCCAGCCGCTCCGCGGCATGTGGGATCTTCCCGAAACGGGGCACGAACCCGCGTCTCCTGCATCGGCAGGCGGACTCTCAAGCACTGCGCCACCAGGGAAGCCCTGGTTATTTTTATTTTATTAAAAAGGACTAGATTTCGCAATTGTGGCCTCCTATTAAATCTTTATAATGAAGATTTATTGTATAATAAAGTAATACCATGATAATAAAGTAATAAAGTAATACCATGATAATACCAATGCAGAAATAGTCTTGTGTGTGTAAGTTCATAAATCATACATATGCTTTGAACTGAAGAGTCAAAACTTATTATGGGTTAAATGATGAATTTCCTCTCATTATTGATAATATAGTAGAACAAATTAAAGAATATTTTAAGGAGAAGTGAAAAGTTCTTTTGCTATCCTAATATTATTATTCTCATTTTATATTTGAACTTTTGTCCACTATCCATGTTTTTAAAGGCAGAATAATGTTTCCCTAAACATGCCCACACTGTATACTCATGTGCGCATATAGTATTATTTTGTATGGCAAAAGGTACTTTGCATATATAATTAAGGTTACTGACTTTAAAATAGGTAGATTAGGGCTTCCCTGGTGGCGCAGTGGTTGAGAGTCTGCCTGCCGATGCAGGGGACACGGGTTTGTGCCCCGGTACGGGAAGATCCCACATTGCCGCGGATAGGCTAGGCCTGTGAGCCGTGGCCACTGAGCCTGCACGTCCGGAGCCTGTGCTCTGCAACGGGAGAGGCCACAACAGTGAGAGGCCCGTGTACCACAAAAAAAAAAAAAAAAAATGGGTAGATTATTTTGGATTATGTGAGTAGGTACAGTCTAATCTAATATAAACTCTTAAAAGCAGAGAATCTTTTCCAACTAGACTTAGAAAGTAGGTGAAGGCAGAGGAGATAAAGCTGTAAGGGACATTTATGGTTGCTGACTTTGAAGATAAAGGAAGAGGGTCAGGAACCAAGGGATGTGGACAGCTTCTAGATACTGAGAATAACCCCAGATGACAGCCAGTGAGGAAATGAACTGAATTCTGCTAATAACCTAAAAAGCTGATTCTCTTCAGATATTCCATAAGAAATGCAGTCTTGCAGTTACCTTGCTTTTAGAATAATGATATTTGTATGGAAATTCTGATCTTCAAAACTGTGAAGTTAAAAATCTGTGTATTTTTTAAAGTGATATCATTATATTTCATTCTATTTTTATTAAAATGTAGTTGACTAACAATGTTATATTAGTTTCAGGTGTACAACATAGTGATTCAATATTTTTATAGAGTATACTCCATTTAAAGTTATTATAAAATATTGGCTATATTCCCTGTGCTGTCCAATGTATTCTTATGTCTTATTTCTTTTATATGTAGTTGTTTGTACCTCTTAATCCCCTACCTGTTCTTGCCCCTCCTCCATCCCTCTCCCCACTGTGAACCACTAGTTTGTTCTCTATATCCATGTCTGTTTCTGTTTTGTTATATTCATTTATTTGTTTTACTTTTTAGATTCCACATATAAGTGGTAATGTACAGTATTCATCTCTCTCTGTCTGACTTATTTCACTAAGCATAATTCCATCCAGGTCCACCTATATTGTTGAAAATAGCAAAATTTCATTCTTTTGAATGGCTGAGTAATATCATATATATCTATATCTATATCTGTATTTATAGATAGGTAGATATCACATTTTATTGATTAATTCATCTGTTGATGGACACTTAGGTTACTTCCATATCTTGGCTATTGTCAGTAATGCTGCTGTGAACATTGGGATACATGTATCTTTTCCAATTAGTGTTTTTATTTTCTTCAGATATATACCGAGGAGTAGAAATGCTGGATCATATGATAGTTCTACTTTTAGCTTTATGAGGAACCTTCATACTATTTTCCACAGAGACTGCACCAATTTACATTCCCACCAACAGTGTACTAGGGTTCCATTTTCTCCACATCCTTGCCAACATTTATTTGTGGTCTTTTTGATGATAGCCATTCTGACAGGTGTGAGGTGATATCCCATTGTGGTTTTGATTTGCATTTCCCTGACAACTAGCAATGTTGAGCATTGTTTCACATGCCTCTTGACCATTGTTTCATGTGCCTGTTGATGATCTATATGTCTTCTTTGGAAGATTTCTGTCTTCTTCTTTTATCCAGGTCTTCTGCCCACTTTTAAATCTGGTGTTTGTTTTTTTGATATTGAGTTGTCTGAGCAGTTTATATATTTTGGATATTAACCCCTTATTGGTCATATAATTTGCAAATATTTTCTCCCATTCAGTAGGTTGACTTTTCATTTTGTCAGTGGTTTCCTTTGCTGTTCAAAAGCTTTTACGTTTAACTAGTTTCCAGTTGTTTATTTTTGTATTCATTTCGTTTGCCTTAGAGACAGAACCAAAAAAATATTGCTATGATTTATGTCAATGAGTGCTCTGCCTGTGTTTTTTTCTAGGAGTTTTATGGTTTCCAGGATTTCATTTATGTCTTTAATTCATTTTACATTTATTTTTGTGTATCGTGTGAGAAAATTCTCTAATTTTATTCATTTATATGTGGCTGTTCAGTTTTTCCAGCACCACTTATTGAAGAGACTATCTTTTCCCCATTCTATATTCTTGACACCTTTGTTGTGAATTAATTGACTATAAGTATATGGATTTATTTCTCAGCTCTCTATTCTGTTCCAATGATCTATATGTCTGTTTTTGTTTCAGTACCATACTATGTTGATTACTATAGCTTTGTAATATAGTCTGAAGTCAGGGAGTGTGATACCTCCAGCTTTGTTCTTTTTTCTCAAGATTGCTTGGGCTATTTGGGGTGATTTTTTTTTGTTTCCATACAAATTTTAAGATTATTTTAGTTCTGTGAAAAATGTCATGGGTATTTTGATAGGGATTGCATTAAATCTATAGATTGACTTGGGTAGTATGGACATTTTAACAATATTAATTCTTCCAATCCATGGACATGGGATATCTTTCCATTTATTTGTATCATCTTCAATTTCCTTCAACAAATTTTTATAGTTTTCAGAGTATAGGCCCTTCACCTCCTTGTTTATGTTTATTCCTAGATATATTATTCTTTGTGATGTGATTTTAATCAGGATTGTTTTCTTGCTTTCTCTTTCTGATAGCTCATTCTTGGTCTATAGAAAAGCAATAGATTTTTGTATACTAATCTTGTGTCCTGCAACTTTACTCAATTCATTTATTCTAGTAGATTTTTGGTGGCAACTTTAGGGTTTTCTATATATAGTATCGTCATCCACAAATAATGACAGTTTTACTCCTTCCCTCTAATTTGGATGGCTTTTATTTTTTTTTCCTTGTCTGACTGCTGTGACTAGGACTTCCAATACTATGTTAAATAGAAGTGGCAAGAGTGGACATTCTTGTCTTGTTCTTGATTTTAGAGGAAAACCTTTCAACTTTTTACTATTGAATATGATGTTAGCTGTGGGTTTGTCATAAAAGACATTTATTATGTTGAGATATGTTCCCTGTATACCAGCTTTGATGACAGATTTTATCATGAGTTAATGTTGAATTTTGTCAAATGCCTTTTCTGCATCTATTGAGATGATCATGTGATTTTTATCCTTTCTTTTATTAATGTGGTTTATCTCACTGATTGATTTGTGGATTGTTAACCATCCTTGCTGGAAAAACCCCCACTTGATCATGGTGAATGATACTTTTATATATTGTTCAACTCAATTTGTTAATGTTTTGTTGAGAATTTTTGCATCTAAATTCATCAGAGATTGTGGCCTGTAATTTTCTTTTTTTGTAGTGTCTTTGTCTGGTTTTGGTATCAGGGGAAACGTGGTTTCATATAATGAATTTGGGAGTGTTCCATCCTCTTCAATTTTTGGAATAGTTTGAGAAGGATAGGTATAAGCTCTTAATTATATGTTTGGTAGATTTCCCCTGTGAAGCCATCTGGTCCTGGACTTTTGTTTGCTGGGAGTTTTTTGATTACTGATTCAGTATCACTACTAGTAGTCTGTTCAGATGATCTATTTCTTCCTGATTCAGTTTTTGAAGATTATATATTTCTAAGAATTTATTTCTTCTACATTGTCCAGTTTGTTGGCATATAACAGTTTGTAATATATTCTCTTATGATTGTTCGTATCTCTGTGATATCAGTTCTACTTTCTCCTCTTTCATTTCTTATTTAGTTTATTTGGGTCCTCTCTTTCTGCTTCATGAACCTGGCTAAAAACGTATCAGTTTTGTTTATCTTTTCAAAATATCAGCCTTTTGTTTCAATGATCTTTTCTATTAATTTTTTAGGTCTCTATTTCTTCTCTGATCTTTATTATTTCCTTTCTTCTGCTGACTTTGGGATTTGCTTTTTCCTCTTTTTCTAATCCTTTTTAGATGGTAAATTAGGTTGTGTATTTGCAATATTTCTTATTTCTTGAGGTAGGCCTGCATCACTAAAAAATTCCTTATTAGAATTATTTTTGCTGAGTCCCATAGATTTTGGAAAGTTGTGTTTTTATTTTCATTTGTCTTGAGGTGTTTTCTGATTTTCTCTTTGATTTCTTAATTGACCCAATGGTTTTTTAAAGCATGTCTATTCTTCATGTGTTTCTGTTTTTCTCATTTTTCTTCCTGTAATTGATTTCTAGCATCAATATTATATCCTTGTGGTTGGAAAAGATGCTTGATGTAATTTCTACCCTCTTAAATTTGTTCACATTTGTTTTGTGCCTTACCGTGTGATCTATCCTGGATAATGTTCCATATGCACTTGAAAAGAATGTGTATTCAGCTGTTTTCTGATGGAATGTCCTGTAAATATCTTTTAAGATCAACAGGTCTAATGTATCATTTAATGCCACTGTCTTCTTATAGATTTTCTGTCTGGATGATCTTTCCATTGATGTAAGTTGGGTGTTAAACTCTCCTATTGTTGCTGTATTATTGTCAGTTTCTCCCTTAATGTCTGTTAATATTTGCTTCATATATTTAGTTGGTCCTATATTAGGTATATATATGTTAGTGAATATTTTATCTTCTTCTCTTATTGATCCCTTTATCATTGTATAATGCTCTTCTATGTCTTATGTTATAGACTTTGTTATAAAATCTACTTTGTCTAATATGAGTATTGCTGCCCCAGCTTTCTTTTCCTTTCCATTTGCATGAAATATCTTTTAGCATCCCCTCACTTTCAGTGTGTATGTGTGTGTCTTTAGCTCTGCAGTGAGTCTCGTGTCAGCAGCATATAGATGGGTCTTTTTTTAATCCAATCAGCCACCCTTATCTTTTGTTTGGAGCATCTAATCCATTAACATTTAAAGTGATTATTGATAGGTGTATGCTTATTGCCATTTTAGTATTTGTTTTCTGGTTATTTTTGTAATTATTCTCTGTTTTTTACTTCTTCTTTTAGTCTCATCCTTTGTGGTTTGTTGATTTTCTTTAGTGTTAAGCTTGTGTTTATTTCTCTCTAGCTTTTGTGTATCTGTTGCAGTATTTTGCTTTGTGGTTACCATGGGATTCATATATGTTTACTTATAACTATATATACTTGTTTAAAACTGATAGTCATTTAAGGTCAAAACACTCTAAAAGATCTACATTTTTTTACTCTCCTCCCGCATGCATTGTGTGTCTGATGTCATATTTTACATTTGCCATATCTACCCCTTTACTGTTTATTGTAGTCATAGTTGATTTTACAATTTCTGTCTGTTAATCTTCATACTAGCTTACAAAAATTGGTTGATTCACAGCCTTTACTATGTATTTGCCTTTAATAGTGGGATTTTTCCTTTCCTATAGATTCTTACTTCTTGTTGTAGCCTTTTCTTTTCCCCTTAGACAAGACCCTTGAACATTTATTTTAGGGTAAGTTTATTAGATGGACTGTTTTAATTTGTACTTGTTTGAGAAATTCTTGATCTCCTTCAATTCTAAATGATAATCTTGCTGAGTAGAGTATCCCAGGTTGCAGGTTTTTCCCTTTCGGCACTGTAAATATACCATGCTACTCCCTTCTGGCCTGCAAACTTTCTGCAGAAAAATCAGCTGATAACCTTATGGGGGTTCCCTTGTATATGACTCTTTGTTTTTCTCTTGTTGCCTTTAGAATTCTGTCTTTAATTTTGGCCATTTTAATTATGTTATGTCTTAGTGTGGGTGTCTTTGTATTCATCTTGTTTGGTACTTTTTATGCTTCCTATAACTGGGTATCTGTTTCCTTCTTCGGGTTCAGGATGTTTTCAGCCATAATCTCATCAAATGCATTTTCAACAATTTCACCCTCTCTTCTGGGACTCCTATAATGTGAATGTTAGGACACTTAATGTTGTCCTACAGGTCTATTAAACTGTTCTCATTTTTTAAAATTTGTTTTCTTTTTGTTGTTCTGATTTGGTGATTTCCATTATTTTACCTTCCAGATTATTTGTGTGTTGTTCTGTATCACCTAGTCTTATTTTAATTTTAATTTTTAATTTTTCTTATTTTAATTTCTTTCTGTTATTTTTCATTTAAGTTGTATTCTTCAGCTATACCAGGTTCTTATTTTTTCTTTTTATTTATTTATTTTTATTTTATTTTATTTTATCCTACATTGGAGCATAGTTGATTTACAATGTTGTGTTAGTTTCAGGTATACAGCAAAATGATTCAGTTATACATACATCTATTCTTTGGTTCTTTTTTTATATATATATATTTTAGTTTCTTATTAAAATTCTCACTGTGTTCATCTGTTCTTTTCCCAAGTTCTCTTACCATTCTTATAACTAATGCTTTCAATTCTTTATCTGGTAAATTATTTATCTCTTGTTTCATTAGCAGTGTTTTCAGGATTTTTTCCTTGTTTTTCACGTGATACACATTCCTCTGTCTTCTCATTTTGTTTAACTTTCTCTGTCTTTCTTTATGAAGTTAGGTGAAATAGTTACCTGTCCCAGTCTTGAAGGGGCGTACTTGTGTGGGAGTGTCCCTGTGCAGTCTGCATGTGTCCAGTGGCTTTAGTGGGACAGCTGGACCTGAAGTGAGCATGGGTCACTTCTTCCCCTTGGGTGTGCTGGCATCTACCACCTTGGTCAAAGGTAGACCTGGGGATGGAGGGACAAGAGCCAGAGCCAAGTGTGAGCCAGGGCTTCTTCTGTGCTCAATGGCATTAACTGCCCTGTCAGGGCTAGGGTCCAAGGTACTGGAGCAAAAATCCTGTGGATATGGTCCAAGCTGGTTCTATTTCTCCTAAGTATGCACACTCTTTGGCAATGGCACTTCAGCCCTAGTGGAGAGAGTGCCAGAGCAAGAGGTTCTGGAGCGGGCACCAGTTGCAGGGTAGCATGCATGCTGAGAGGGTCCCCAATAGACTGTTCGGAGCCCCCAGGTACTTTTCAATCAACTTCCTCCTCACTGTTCCAGGGGTTGTAAGCAGGCATATGCCTGCATTCTTCAAAAGCAGAGTCTCAGTTTCTTACAGCCCTCTGGTAATTCCCACTGTTTTCAAAACAGCTAAGGGGACTCATCTTCCCTGTGTCAGAGCCCAGGGCTGTGGTGCCTAATATGTGGCTTGAACTCCTCACTCCCCAGGGAGGATCTCCTCATCCATGATATCTTCGTCCTCTTCTGTGCCCTGGTAAGGGCATGGGTCCTGGCCTAATCGCTTCTCCTCCCTTTCTACACTGTTCCCTGTGGATCTTTCTCTACAGCCTTCATTGTAGAAGAGCCTTTCTGCCAGTCTCTTTCAGCAAGAGTTGCTCCACATGTAGATGTATTTTGATGTGTTACTGGGGCAAGGTGAGCAGATACATACATGTATATGCAGTTTACATAGTTGCAATCATCATGTGCATGGAACTTCTGCTTTTAAAATCAATAAAACTTTCCTGTGTCTGTGGGACTTTGTAAGTGACTATGACAAATTACTCTGTTGATAGTCTACAATTCACTTTGCCATTACTTTGTATTATGTCTTTGCATTGTTTCCTAATTATATGGAAAATTGTCTGCTTATCTGTTCATCTCTTTATAGTTTGTTTTATTGGATATAGATAACCTTATAATAAATTTTGAACACACACGTTACAGGAACAATAATATATATTTTTATGGCTTTTGCTTTTTTTTGCTGAAGATACTGTATCAATTTAAACAGTACCTTAAAAAGCTGATATGATGCCAGAAGTATCAAGAGTTTACAAAGATTGTCTTGTTTACTGAGTAATCTGGGATTTGGCTCACTCTCAGTATTCAGAGTAGCCACAAAAGCATTTATTCGAATTTCACTCAATTCATTTCTCTCTTTAGGATTTGCTAAATGTGACTCTACCGTGGGTTCAAAGCTTTGATTTCTCTAGTTTGTAAATTATATGTGAAACCTACATTATAAGAGAACTACTGAAGGAAATTTTAAAATTCAAATCAGAGTTGGATTTGATTTCAAACTCTCATATAATATGCTAGAATGGCACTCTTCTTGCCACCATTTTAAATGTTTTAATAACATAAAAATGAAAGTGAAACAAAATGCATTCCCTGACCCCGTACATATTTTACAAAGAGAATGAAGAAGAGCCCGCTTCGTAACACTTGAACTCTCATGCATTTCTAGAATATGAATGAATCAAGAGAGTAGAAAAGCATGCTGGTAGAAAGATTTATTTGGAGTGCTCTTTCTGTGCTCTAAGTCCCTGTGTAGAGAGAGAAGTAAGGTGGCTGCCTTCTGTCCCCTTGTTTAGCTTCCAGTTTAAACATGATTAAGTTTGAAATGTGTTTCCTGTAGTGATAATCACAAAGAACTGATGACTGACACAAACCTAAAGAATTAAAAATGGTCATTAACTCAATCAGCCTCCAGTTCTGAGGAATCTAAATGGCAAGACCTTGGAGATAGTTCCTACAAGGTAAGGCTGTGTTGGGATTACCTGCACTGCCAGCCTTAGGGAAGGCTAAGTCTGCCTGATTAAAGAGTTATGCTCTAAATGCTATGCTGTCTTGCTTACTTGAAATACTTATTGTGGGACAATTTTGGATCACAGAGTGATTAAAATACAGAAACAAGTAAATATAAATTGCTATTCAAAATAATATGTTCTGTCTTTTCAACTGCAGCAGCATATTTGTAACAATTTTAGTAGCAAGAAGCATTTAGGGGGAAATCACATACAGTTACACAGAGCTAGGTTGAACTACAGGGTCAACAGTTTGAAGAACATCCAAGATGGGTGTTTTGCAAGACCTTTATGCTTGTGAAAAAAACTTTTTTTTCCAGTTTCCAGTTTTCTTTAGGCTCTCACCTATCCCTCTATCAAATATCCTAATCATATGCTCACATCAAAGTTTAATCATAATCTTAACTTTTACATATTTTTAATAAGCAGACATAGATTTCATCACATCATGAGATTTGACGTGACTTAAGCAGGGCGCAAAATCCTTTGAATTTGGCTGTTGGGCATTTAGCTAGGGTTTCTCACGGGTTAAAGACCCACTTCTCCAATCATTCTTGCAGAGCATATGATTAACAAAAGTACAAATGGCTACATACAAAGAGGGCTGTTTACAAATAATCAGAGTTATGTTGATGGATATTGTTCCTCTTGCCGGAATAATCTTTACTCCCCTCACAAACTTTTCCCTATACAATTGCTACTTGATTAAGGGTTCCTATATGAGGAAATGTTTCAAGACCTTTACTGATGTTTTTAGATGGCCTTCTTTTGTGACTTAAGGCACTTTCTTACTTACATTTATTAGAAATTATTATATTACAGCTGTTGATTAATTTAACTGCCCTACCTTTAGATTATAAACTCTGTGAAGGAAGAGAATGGGTTTTTCAGAAGTTGTGCCTTCATGCCTATTTTAATGCCTGGGACAGGGTAGGTATCAAATAAATAATTGTTGAATTAATTAATTAATTAATTGGTTGATTGATGGAGTATTGATTACTCCAAAAACAAATACCCCATCTGTAAAAAGAGAATAATTATATTACCTACCTTATACGGTTACTATAAGGATTTAAGGATTAATATATGTAAAATGCTGAGAGTAGTGTATGATATGGTACAAACATTGTGAAAATGTTATTTTTGGCAGTTATTGTTAAAATTAATAATATGAGACATTAAGAACCTTTTAGATTCAGGAACCATGGGACTAGAGGTGAAGATGCCAGAGGATGTTAGATGATGAATTAGAAACATAAGAGAAATGAACAAAACTTGGCTTTCCACTTCTGCAATCTTTACAAAAATATATTTTTTTATTGAAGTATAGTTGTTTTACAATATTGTGTTAGTTTCAGGTATACAACATAGTGATTCAGTATTTTTGCAGGTTATATTCCAATATAGGTTATTACAAGATAATGGATATAATTCCCTGTGATGTACAGTATATCCTTGTTGCTCATCTATTTTATACATGGTAGTTTATATCTGTTAATCCAACACCCCTAATTTGTCCTTCCTCCCTTCCCTAGCCCCTTTGGTAACCACAGATTTGTTTTCTATGTCTGTGAGTCTGTTTCTGTTTTGTATATACATTCATTTGTATATCTTGTAGATTCCACATATAAGTAATATCATATAGTTTTTGTCTTTCTCTGTCTAACTTATTCACTAAACATAGTATTTTCGAGGTCCATCCATATTGCTACAAATGGCAGTATTTCATTCTTTTTTATGGCTGAGTAATTTTCCATTGTATATGTATACTAATTCTTCTTAATCCAATTGTCTGTTGATGGACACTTAACTTGGGTTGCTTCCATGTGTTGGCTATTGTAAATAGTGCTGCTATGAACATTGGGGTGCACCTTTTTGAATTAGTGTTTTCATTTTTTCTGGATCTATACCCAGGGGTGGAATTGCTGGATATATGGTAGTTTGATTTTTAGTTTTTTAAGGAAACTCCATACTGTTTTCCACAGTGGTTACACCAATTTACATTCCCAACAGTATACTTTTCTCCGTATCCTATCTAACATTTGTTATTTCTAGACTTTTTGATGATAGGTTACTTCTGTAGCCTTGATGTTGGTATCAAACTAACCCAGAGCAGCTATTGATCCCCTCAGTTGGAACACTAATATGAGAACCTATGGTAAAGTTGTTAACTTTATTGAACATTATTATATAAAATTCTTGAAATCAGTGGGCCAGTCCAGGGGTAGACTCTCTAACCTATAACCTGAACATTTTTTATATAACACAACCTTTATGATTTAGTGGAAATATTCTATGTCCCATATTTGTTTATTTATCAAAGTAAGGCCATTGCAAAAGAATAAATTGTCAGCTCCTCAAAGGGAAGGAGTTATGTTCTACTTATTGTTTTATCTCCAGTATCCAACACCATAGATTCTCAGGCCCATTTGCACTCCACATCTGTACTCAAATATGCCCCAATAGAATCTGTACTCACATATGCACCAATAGAATTTTTACTCTCATATCATTTGTTAAATGTCTCATATATGTATAAGACCTTAATATTCATCAATATACTATCTTCAGCATGACTTAGCCAAATGCCAAGGACATCTTAAGTAGCCACAACAGAGACAAAAGATTTGCAAACTCCTGAAATGCATTGCTTTGCATATCTATTTCGTTTATTTAAAAATTTTCATTTCTGTTTTTAATAAATAGGTCTTTCAAACATGATTGAATTTCACTCTTATTTCATTTACCTCTTTAGAATTAGATTTAGCAAATCCCAACATGGACTCAAAGCTTTTTTAGAAGCTAAAAACCTTAAATGATCTTTGACAAAAGTGATGGAAAAAATAGCATGACACTGTTAACTCTTCTTTCTCCCCAAAGATATTCATAGGCCTTTTAAATGTTGCCATCAGTGTGTGTTTATGCTACTGCAAAGTGTAAGATCTCACACTGCAAAAAAAAACTATTTTAACCACAGAACATAAACTTTTCTAAAATAGTCCTTTGATTAGCGTTTAGCCACATCCGACAGATTGCTGTGATGATACTGTCAAGTTCCAAAATCCCTTGATTCAGTGTGTGTGAGGGGTGGAGGAAGAAAGTTAGTCAAACCATTTTATCCAATGAATAGAACATTTGTTGAACTATTTCACTTTTCAAATATTTCTGGCATTGTATAATCACAGCTTACACCACAATACAATATAAATAAGAATGCTTTCCGAAATCCAAGCTAAAATTCTAAAGCCATCTGTTTTCCTAAATGTTTCATTGAGTAACAGTGCTGTTTTCTAGTGGACCACATGTGTGGTTCTGTTTTGTCTTTTGCCAATATTTACATGATATGCCACTGAAAAATCCATATAATTCATCTAATCATCCTAATTCTGGGGATTGCATGGGCAAGCCATGAAATGATAGACTACTTTTCTCCTTTCCCCTACAGATTGTGGTGTAGGCAGTTTGCTGATTATCTTCTTTTTTGTTGTTGCTTTTTGTTTTTTATTTTCAGTGCCAAATGGTAGTGCATATTCATCACCTGTTATTGTTAAAAAATCAGAGCTGTTTTGAGACACTATACCATGAATTAAATATCTCCTGACTCACCACAAAGGATGAGTTGTAAAGGCTGAGATTTAGGAAGACAGGTGCCCTTCCATAGTAGTGCAGTGGTCTTCTACCTAAACAGTTTAACTGAATTACGTAATAGTGGCATGGTGAATAAGCAGAATTTGGCTCAGAAAAAGTTGAAATCTGAAAAAGAGGCCAGTTTGGTCTCTTCCTATAGAATTGGGGATGTTTTAAAGAGAGCTAGATAGATATGGCAAATACTTCCATTTCACCTTCATAAAATAATGATCTTCTAATAAAAAAGCTATTCAAAATGATCACACAGAAAACCTTTTTAATGGAATACAAAATGTTTCTGTGCTTTTTCTGTATTAGTTCTTTTTGTTTTGCTGAAGCATGTAGCATCCATCTACTGGTTGGCTCTGTACAGTACAGCACATTGTTTATACTCATGCATGACTAAGACTTTCAGAGCTGAATTTTCAAAATGAAAGTATTTTAACTTTTAATTAAAAATAATGATTTGGGGAATTGGAAGTTCTACTTTTGGTAAGAAATTTTGACCTTTTATGATTGTCTTTTCATTCTTTTTGGCTAGTCTTCGTATACTAGTTTTCAATTCTTCTTATATTCCAACTAATGTCCAAATATTGAGTTTTTAACAGTTGTGTTGGAAGCATTTTTTGAAATGCAGTTGATTTACAATATTATATTACTTTGAGATGTGTAAAACAGTGATTCGATATTTTATATATTATACCCCATTTAAAGGTATTACAAAATAATAGCTATCTTTCTCTGTGCTGTACAATATATCCTGGTTGCTTATTTATTTTTTACATTGTAGTTTATACCTCTTAATCCCATACCCTGTCTTGTCTCTTCCCCCATAAGCGTTTTTGGAACAAATAAAACACTATTTCTTCACTGTGAGACACTGTATGAAATCAATAGCTAATCTGATAGAATAACAAAGAAAAAAAAGCTTTAGCTTCCTTTTAAAAATTATAATGAAACCAAAAATTATATATGGGGAGTATTTCAACAGCAAAAAATGTACAATCAATACTTAAAAGCCTACAAAGAAACCTGAAATCAGTGTGTCTCCTTTCGTTTGACAAAGGGTTTGAGAAAATGGTGGTAGCTGATGGAAGGATGGGAAACCTGAAGTTGACTACATTTTAGTGTTACCATTCTTTAGATGCACTACCAGGTCAATGACTTATGGATTACTTCGTTATTTTGTATATTATGATTTTACATCTCCATTCTCAGCTTTCGGACTTGCCAGTATATCAGTAATTTATAAGAAACCTGTCAAACAAAACATTAATGAAATACAGTTGAGGGGAGAAGGGGAAACACTTTTTTCCTTTACCATGTTAATAATAAGGTTGTGTGCTCTACCATTTTCATCCATACATTTTATACCAGATTTAAAGAAGTAGAACTTCCCTGGTGGTGTGGTGGTTAAGAATCTACCTACCAATGCAGGGGACACAGGTTCGAGCCCTGGTCCGGGAAGATCCCACATGCCGAGGAGCAGCTAAGCCCATGCGCCACAACTACTGAGCCTGCGCTCTAGAGCTCACAAGCCACAACTACTGAGCCCACATAACACAACGGGCTTAGCTGCTCCTCGGCATGTGGGATCTTCCCGGATCTAGCCCGTGTGCCTAGAGCCCGTGCTCTGCACCAAGAGAAGCCACTGCAATGAGAAGCCCGCACACTGCAATGAAGAGTAGCCACCACTTGACACAACTAGAGAAAGCCCGTGTGCAGCAACAAAAACCCAATGCAGCCACAAATAAATAAATAAATAAAATTTTAAAAATAAATAAAGAAGTAAACCATCATAAAGAATAGGAATGTGGTTTTCTGGAAAGACCAATCCCCAATATTTTTATGGTATAGGACAAGAGTTGAAAATAAATAAAATACTTTCTTTCCCTTCTTAAGGTCTATACCTTCTTAATGACCTGATGTCCAGGTTTTGTTTTAAAATTCTTGGAAACCAGGGGCATCGTGTTACAGAAAGAGCTGTCTGCAAGTCCCTAGACAATGGCCCACCCATTTCTTCTTAATTCCCTACTTCACGCTGTACCAAGGATGGCCTCAGGAGCATACTGCATACCCTTCAGCCTGCACTTCTAATATCAATTCGAATTTCCTCAAAAGCCACCTTGGCAATTCCTTTGGCTAGCTGCACACACTGGAAGTGTGATCAACTTCAGGAGGATGGATTTGGAGAAAAGCATTGAACAGGCTATGAAAGCAGCCATGAATCTTATCTGCAGGACATTGCAGGCTCAAGTACCGGTATGGGGGCTTGGAGAGAGTTGGAAAGGGCTCCTGTCTACCCTGTGTGCTCCTTTCTCCATGAAAAGGGCACAGCAGAAGCGGGGACAGAAGAGGGCCCCCTAAAGTTTAGGAGTCAGGGAAGAGGACTCTCTTGCCTGGGTCTAAGGGCAGTTTTACAGATAGACCTCAGGTTAATAAATCCTTCCTATTACATATTAGCTATTAAATTGTAGATAAATGTCTTAACCACTCTAATCTATAGTTTAAAGCCAGAGTGACTTGATTTGCCTATCTGCTCCACTATGTAATTGCTGCACAAGTTTGGGCAAATTACTTAATCTCTCTTTGCTTCAGTTTGCATATGCAAGATATGAGTAACAATGGTATCTACTTGGAAGGTTGTAATGAAGACTGAGTTCATATTTATAAAGTGCTTAAATATAGCCCAGCATATAATAAGCATTTTAAGTATTTATTTTAAAAAACAAAAAGTTTTACTTGGAGTATATTATTATTTTTTTAACATCTTTATTGCAGTGTAATCGCTTTACAATGGTGTGTTAGTTTCTGCTGTATAACAAAGTGAATCAGCTATACATATACATATAACCCCGTATCTCCCCCCTCTCGCTTCTCCCTCACACCCTCCCTATCACAGCCCTCTAGGTGGACAGAAAGCACCAAGCTGATCTGCCTGTGCTCTGTGGCTGCTTCCCACTAGCTATCTGTTTTACATTTGGTAGTGTATATATGTCCATACCACTCTCTCACTTCGTCCCAGCTTACCCTACTCCATCCCTGGATCCTCAAGTCCATTCTCTATGTCTGAGTGTTTATTCCTGTCCTGTCCCTAGGTTCTTCAGAACCACTTTTTTTTTTTTTTAAGATTCCATATATATGTGTTAGCATATGGTATTTGGTTTTCGCTTTCTGACTTACGTCACTGTGTATGACAGTCTCTGGGTCCATCCACCTCAATACAAATAACTCAATTTTGTTTCTTTTTATGGCTGAGTAATATTCCATTGTGTATATGTGCCACATGTTCTTTATCCATTCATCTGTCGATGAACACTTAGGTAGCTTCCACGTCCTGGCTATTGTAAATAGACCTGCAATGAATATTTTGGTACATGACTCATTTTGAATTATGGTTTTCTCAGGGTATAAGCCCAGAAGTGGGATTGCTGGGTCACATGGTAGTTCTATTTTTAGTTTTTTAAGGAACCTCCATACTGTTCTCCATAGTGGCTATATCAATTTACATTCCCACCAGCACTGTACAAGGGTTCCCTTTTCTCCACAACCTCTCCAGCATTTATTGTTTGTAGATTTTTTTGATGATGGCCATTCTGACCAGTGTGAGGTGATACCTCATTGTAGTTTTGATTTGCATTTCTCTAATGATTAGTGATGTTGAGCATCCTTTCATGTGTTTGTTGGCAATATGTATATCATCTTTGGAGAAATGTCTATTTAGGTCTTCTGCCCATATTTGGATTGGGTTGTTTGTTTTTTTGATATGGAGCTGCATGAGCTGCTTGTATATTTTGGAGGTTAATCCTTTGTCAGTTGCTTCATTTGCAAATATTTTCTCCCATTCTGAAGGTTGTCTTTTCGTCTTTTTTATGGTTTCCTTTGCTGTGCAAAAGCGTTTAAGTTTCATTAGGTCCCATTTGTTTATTTCTGTTCTTATTTCTGTAACTCTAGGAGGTGGGTCAAAAAGGATCATGCTGTGATTTAGGTCATAGAGTGTTCTGCCTGTTTTTTACTAAGAGTTTTATAGTGTCTGGCCTTACATTTAGGCCGTTAATCCATTTTGAGTTTATTTTTGTGTATGGTGTTAGGGACTGCTCTAATTTCATTCTTTTATATGTAGCTGTCCAGTTTTTCCAGCACTACTTATCAAAGAGGCTGGCTTTTCTCCATTGTATATTCTTGCCTCTTTTATCAAATATAAGGTGACCATGTGTGCTTGGGTTTATCTCTGGGTTTTCTATCCTGTTCCATTTATCTATATTTCCGTTTTTGTGCCAGTACCATACTGTCTTGATTACTGTAGCTTTGTAGTATAGTCTGAAGTCCAGGAGCCTGATTCCTTCAGCTCCATTTTTCTTTCTCAAGATTGCTTTGGCTGTTTGGGGTCTTTTGTATTTCCATACAAATTGTGAAATTTTTTGTTCTAGTCCTGTGAAAAACGCCATTGGTAGTTTGATAGGGATTGCATTGAATCTGTAGATTGCTTTGGGTAGTATAGTCATTTTCACCATGTTGATTCTTCCAATCCAAGAACATGGTATATCTCTCCATCTGTTTGTATCATCTTTAATTTCTGTCATCAGTGTCTTATAGTTTTCTGCATTCACGTCTTTTGTCTCCTTAGGTAGGTTTATTCCTAGGTATTTTATTCTTTTTGTTGTAATGGTAAATGGGAGTGTTTCTTTAATTTCTCTTTCAGTTTTTTCATCGTTAGTGTATAGGAATGCAAGAGATTTCTGTGCATTAATTTTGTATCCTGTTACTTTACCGAATTCATTGGTTAGCTCTAGTAGTTTTCTGGTAGCAACTTTAGGATTCTCTAAGTATAGTATCATGTCATCTGCAGAGTGACAGTTTTACTTTTTCTTTTCTGATTTGGATTCTTTTTATTTCTTTTTCTTCTCTGATTGCTCTGGCTAAAACTTCCAAAACAATGTTGAATAATAGTGGTGAGAGTGGGCAACCTTGTCTTGTTCCTGATCTTAGTGGAAATGGTTTCAGTTTTTCACCACTGAAAACTATCTTGGCTGTGGATTTGTCATATATGGCCTTTATTATGTTAAGTTCCCTCTATGCCTACTTTCTGGAGGGTTTTTATCATAAAGGGGTGTTGAATATTGTCAAAAGCTTTTTCTGCATCTATTGAGATGATCATATGGTTTTTATCCTTCAATTTCTTAATATGGTGTATCACATTGATTGATTTGCCTATATTGAAGCATCCTTGCATTCCTGGGATAAACCCCACTTGATCATGGTGTATGATCCTTTTAATGTGCTGTTGGATTCTGTTTGCTAGTATTTTGTTGAGGATTTTTGCCTCTATTTTCATCAGTGATATCGGCCTGTAGTTTTCTTTTTTTGTGACATCTTTGTCTGGTTTTGGTATCAGGTGATGGTGGCCTCGTAGAATGAGTTTGGGAGTGTTCCTCCCTCTGCTATATTTTGGAAGAGTTTGAGAAGGATAGGTGTTAGCTCTTCTCTAAATGTGATAGAATTCACGTGTGAAGCCATCTGGTCCTAGGCTTTTGTTTGTTGGAAGATTTTTAATCACAGTTTCAATTTCAGTGCTTGTGATTGGTCTGTTTATATTTTCTATTTCTTCCTGGTTCAGTCTCGGAAGGTAGTTCATTTCTAACAATTTGTCCATTTCTTCCATGTTGTCCATTTTATTGGCATATAGTTGCTTGTAGTAATGTCTCCTGATCCTTTGTATTTCTGTGGTGTCTAATAGTGTCAAATCTATTGATTTGAGTCTTCTACCTTTTTTTCTTGATGAGTTGGCTAACGGTTTATCAATTTTGTTTATCTTCTCAATGAACCAACTTTTAGTTTTATGTATCTTTGCTATTTCCTTCATTTCTTTTTCATTTACTTCTGATCTGATCTTTATGATTTCTTTCCTTCTGCTAACTTTGGGGTGTTTTTGTTGTTCTTTCTCTAATTGCTTTAGGTGTAAGTTTAGGTTGTTTATTTGAGCTGTTTCTTGTTCCTTGAAGTAGGAATGTATTGCTATAAACTACCCTCTTAGAACTGCTTTTGCTGCATCCCATAGGTTTTGGGTCATTGTGTTTTCACTGTCATTTGTTTCTATATATTTTTAGATTTCCTCTTTAATTTCTTCAGTGATCTTTTGGTTATTTAGTAGCATATTGGTTATCCTCCATGTGTTTGTAGTTTTTACAGTTTTTTCCCTGTAATTCATATCTAGTCTCATAGCTTGTGGTCGGAAAAGATACTTGATATGATTTCAATTTTCTTAAATTTACCAAGCTTTGATTTGTGACCCAAGATATGATCTATCCTGGAGAAAGTTCCACGAGCACTTGAGAAGAAAGTATATTCTGTTGTTTTGGGATGGAATGTCCTATAAATATCAATTAAGTCCATCTTGTTTAATGTATCATTTAAAGCTTGTGTTTCCTTATATTTTCATCAGTGATATCGGCCTGTAGTTTTCTTTTTTTGTGACATCTTTGTCTGGTTTTGGTATCAGGTGATGGTGGCCTCGTAGAATGAGTTTGGGAGTGTTCCTCCCTCTGCTATATTTTGGAAGAGTTTGAGAAGGATAGGTGTTAGCTCTTCTCTAAATGTGATAGAATTCACGTGTGAAGCCATCTGGTCCTAGGCTTTTGTTTGTTGGAAGATTTTTAATCACAGTTTCAATTTCAGTGCTTGTGATTGGTCTGTTTATATTTTCTATTTCTTCCTGGTTCAGTCTCGGAAGGTAGTTCATTTCTAACAATTTGTCCATTTCTTCCATGTTGTCCATTTTATTGGCATATAGTTGCTTGTAGTAATGTCTCCTGATCCTTTGTATTTCTGTGGTGTCTAATAGTGTCAAATCTATTGATTTGAGTCTTCTACCTTTTTTTCTTGATGAGTTGGCTAACGGTTTATCAATTTTGTTTATCTTCTCAATGAACCAACTTTTAGTTTTATGTATCTTTGCTATTTCCTTCATTTCTTTTTCATTTACTTCTGATCTGATCTTTATGATTTCTTTCCTTCTGCTAACTTTGGGGTGTTTTTGTTGTTCTTTCTCTAATTGCTTTAGGTGTAAGTTTAGGTTGTTTATTTGAGCTGTTTCTTGTTCCTTGAAGTAGGAATGTATTGCTATAAACTACCCTCTTAGAACTGCTTTTGCTGCATCCCATAGGTTTTGGGTCATTGTGTTTTCACTGTCATTTGTTTCTATATATTTTTAGATTTCCTCTTTAATTTCTTCAGTGATCTTTTGGTTATTTAGTAGCATATTGGTTATCCTCCATGTGTTTGTAGTTTTTACAGTTTTTTCCCTGTAATTCATATCTAGTCTCATAGCTTGTGGTCGGAAAAGATACTTGATATGATTTCAATTTTCTTAAATTTACCAAGCTTTGATTTGTGACCCAAGATATGATCTATCCTGGAGAAAGTTCCACGAGCACTTGAGAAGAAAGTATATTCTGTTGTTTTGGGATGGAATGTCCTATAAATATCAATTAAGTCCATCTTGTTTAATGTATCATTTAAAGCTTGTGTTTCCTTATTTATTTTCATTTTGGATGATCTGTCCATTGGTGAAAGTGGGGTGTTAAAGTCCCCTACTATGTTTGTGTTAGTGTCAATTTTCCCTTTTATGGCTGTTAGCATTTGCATGTATTGAGGTGCTTCTGTGTTGGGTGCATAAATATTTAAAATTGTTATTTCATCTTCTTGGATTGATCCATTGATCATTATGTAGTGTCCTTCCTTTCTTCTCTTGTAATAGTTTTTATTTTACAGTGTATCTTGTCTAATTTGACTATTGAACTCCAGCTTTCTTTTTATTCCCATATGCGTGGAATAACTTTTTCCATCCCCTGACTTTCAGTCTGTATGTGTCCCTAGGTCTGAAGTGGGTCTCTTGTAGATAGCATATATACGGGTCTTGCTTTTGCATCCATTCAGCCAGTCTATGTCTTTTGGTTGGAGCATTTAATACATTTACATTTAAGGTAGTTATTGATATGTTTGTTCCTCTTACCATTTTGTTCATTGTTCTGGGTTTGTTATTGTAGATCTTTTCCTTCTCTTGTGTTTCCTGCCTAGAGTAGTTCCTTTAGCACTTGTTGTAAAGCTGGTTTGGTGGTGCTGAATTCTCTTAGCTTTTGCTTGTCTGTAAAGGTTTTAATTTCTCCGTTAAATCTGAATGAGATCCTTGCTGGGTAGAGTAATGTTGGTTGTAGTTTTTTCCCTTTCATCACCTACATATTTCCTGCCTTCTGGCTTGCAGAGTTTCTGCTTAAAGATCAGCTGTTTAACCTTATGGGGATTCCCTTGTACGTTGTTTGTTGCTTTTCCCTGGCTGATTTTAATATTTTTCTTTGTATTTAATTTTTGATAGTTTGATTAATATGTGTCTTGGCATGTTTCTCCTTGGATTTATCCTGTATGGGACTCTCTGTGCTTCTTGGACTTGATTGACTATTTCCTTTTCCATATTAGGGAAGTTTTCAACTATAATCTGTTGAAATATTTTCTCAGTCCCTTTCTTTTTCTCTTCTTCTTCTGGGACCCCTATAATTTGAACGTTGGTGCATTTAATGTTGTTCCAGAGGTCTCTGAGACTGTCCTCAATTCTTTTTCTTTTTTCTGCTCTGCACTAGTTATTTCCACTCTTTTATCTTCCAGGTCACTTATCCGTTCTTCTGCCTCAGTTATTCTGCTATTGATTCCTTCTAGCGAATTTTTAATTTCATTTATTGTGGTGTTCATCATTATTTGTTTGCTCTTTAGTTTTTCTAGGTCTTTATTAAAAATTCTTGTATTTTTTCTATTCTATTTCCAAGATTTTGGATCATCTTTACTATCATTATTGTGAATTTTTTTCAGGTAAACTGCCTATTTCCTCTTCACTTGTTTGGTCTGGTGGGTTTTTACCTTGCTTCTTCATCTGTTGTGTATTTCTCTGTCTTCTCATTTTGCTTAACTTACTGTGTCTGCAGTCTCCTTTTTGCAGGCTGCAAGCTCATAGTTCCCGTTGTTTTTGGTGTCTGCCCCAGTGGGTAAGGTTGGTTCAGTAGGTTTTTTAGGCTTCTTCGTTGAGGGGACTGGTGCCTGTGTTCTGGTGGGTGAGGCTGGATCTTGTCTTTCTGGTGGGAAGGACCACGTCTGGAAGTGTGATTTGGGGTGTCTGTGAATTTATTATGATTTTAGGTAGCCTCTCTGCTAATGGGTGGGGTTGTGTTCCTGTGTTGCTAGTAGTTTGGCATAGGGTATCCAACACTATAGCTTGCTGGTCATTGAGTGGAGCTGAGTCTTAGCATTGAGAAGGAGATCTCTGGGAGATCTTTTGCCATGTGATATTATTTGGGGCCAGGAGGTGTCTGGTGGGCCAATGTCTTGAACTTGGCTCTCCCACCTCAGAGGCTCATGCCTGACACCCGGCCAGACACCAAGACCCTGTTAGCCACATGGCCTTAGCTTCTTCCTGAAGCAGACACATTTTCATAAATATTTCAAGGTATCCAGAAGAAAGTGCTAGTCTTGTATGGACTAAGATCATGGATCTCAGCAACCTCAGCAGACACCTTTTTTTCTTTTCTGATTAAGTCCAGAACTTTCACCTTTTAACTCAAAGGAAGCACTTTATGTGGCGTGTCCAAATTGCCAGCTTCACTCCTCTTGCATTGGGGTCATTATTAAGTAAAATAAGGGTCACTTGAGCACAAGCCCTGTGACACCCCAGTCGGTCTGATAACCCAGACCGCCACCAAGTGACTCACAGGTGGGCGGGACGCCTTACAACTGAGTATATTCTTAAATCCCTCATGTAATGGTTGCAAAGATTATAGAAGATAATGCATGCAATTCTTAGCCAAGTGGTTGGCTCATAGTAAGTGTGCCAAATTGTAACTTATAATGTATGTAACATAAAAATAAAGAAAACATTGTGCCCAAAATATACATTGTAAAATTAAAAATCATAGGTTTTTCATATATTTACCATTGTCTAGCATAAGTATACATTGAGTTTTCACTTTGAAAGCCAGTGGGTGCTGTTTTATCCCGGTTTTGCTTGTATGTTCTAAGATATATTTACCTTATATTTCATTTCCATTGTTTTTTTTATGAACATTAATATGAGTAAATGGAAAGTCTATGTTATTCTTGTTTTTGGGAACCAACCCATTGACTTAGAGCATGAACACTTGGTATGACCAAATTGATGCAAAGCTCTAAAGAGTGTAAGAAAACATCTGTCCCTGTTTTTCCTCTGAAGCAATATCCTACCCAGAATGACAAATAATGAACCAATTTTATCTTCACAAAAAGATGTAAGTGTTGTTAAAATGATATGTTAAAGTACATGTCCACTGTATTCTTCTGAAAGTTACTTTAGATTTTAACTTGAGAACTAATAAGTTTCTTGTCTTTAGTATTCATTTCTCATATTCAAAATAAAGAGAAATGATTCCTGATTTAATACAACAGAAGATGGCAATTTGTGACCTTAAAGTTTCAGTATTTTCCATTTGCTTTAAATGAATGTCCATAAGATAATTTACAAAGATGCATGTAATTTTGGAAATATACTCATATTACTGAAAATATTAGATTAAAATATCATTCATAATTGATATGATAGAGATAGAGATGTTATACCCTCATTTAAAAGTTATTTTTTGAGAAAGATATAACCGTGGAAATGAATTACTCATATGTGCTCTGTTTGGTGATTGTGTTTAAATGATTCAACACTGTAAATTGAATTAAATTGTAAGATTGTCTTAAATTATTTATTGGACATTTATTTAGATATGAATAAGCTTTTAACTTAAAATGTTTTCTAAATATTCACAGTGTAATAGTCTTGCTGCCAACTGCTTTCTTAAGGACATTACTTCTCTGTCTCTAATTTAGAAAATGTATATAGATATCCTAGTAAATTCCAGCTTTCTTTGAAAGTCATTAATCAAAGGGCACATGGACAGCACTTGTTAATATAATAGTTGCTAAAGTGGCAAAGATGAATTGAGACAAAAGATCTATTTCTGATAACTATGGACTAACTTGAATCTCAATCTAGTACTTTAAGAAAAGTTCATCTTTCAGAATTTCATAAGAATATTAAACGTTTTTTTAGTTTAATCTTTTAGCCACCTTGAGACAGAAACAGCTGTCTAATTTCAGACTTTATAGACTTCCTGAATATATTTTACTTAATAAGATGTGACATCACTATAGTAAGAAAATATGTTAAACATTTCTTACTTGCAAAATTTATGTACATTATTTCCACAAAAGTTTTGTTAGAGTTAAATGTAATAGTTTAAAACATCCAAACCTAATATAAAGTCTGATAAAAAAATTCCATCACTCCTGTCCTATACCCTTCCATGCCTAATATAACCATCTTTTCTCAATGTTTGAACGCTTGTCAGCTGTTTTCTCTCTCTCTCTTTGTTCTTTTTACTGAAACATTTTATTAAATTATATATGATGAAGAAAAAATATATATGATACAAAATAGATATGATAGATATGATATTGACTATGTTCACACATAAACACATATGTATTTATATATAAAACAGAAATATTCATCCAGATAAAACCTTTATAAATACATAATTTGGAACCTATCCAATTGTAATTGTCAAGTATTAGTTAAGATAATGCCTGCAAAAAATGATCCCCAAATATATACTGGCTCAAATATAGTTGACGGCCTTTTTCTTTCCTCACACAACAGAGAGGTTGTTCTTCAGTTCGTTGGCAATTTCCAATTCTAATGTTACCACTTTAAGTGGCCTGTACTTTTGCAGTGCTAATCTGTATTACATAAGTGAATGGGGAAAGAATATTACAATTTGGGAAGTTTGGGCCAGCCAGGGCTGGAAGTGAGTAGATCAGTTTCCTCATATCTGTTGGCTAGGACTCAATGACATGGCCACACTCTACTGCAAAGGGGCTGGGAGATGGAATATAGCTATGTGCTCTGGAATAAGAAAAACTAAGTTGAGTCTTATTTGCAGTGAAAAGGATATAAGAAATTTTAGGATATTTTAAAGTAGCAAACTACTATTAAACAAAATAGATAGCTAGTGGGAAGCAGCCACATAACACAGGGAGATCAGCTCAGTGCTTACTGACCACGTAGAGGAGTGGGATAGGGAGGGTGGGAGGGAGACACAAGAGGGAGGAAACATGGGGATATATGTTTATGTATAGCTGATTCACTTTGTTATAAAGCAGAAACTAACACACCATTGTAAAGCCATTATACTCCAAAAAAAATGTTAAAAAACAACCCCAATAACAAAACAAAAATGCTTCTTTACTTAGTAAGGTATTTATATATGACATAATAGTTTTCCTAAGTTTAAGTAGGTATCTTTATAAAGATAAAGCATAAAAAAAAATTATATCAATGATTTAGAGGCAGCCACTTGAAAATTAATTAAATGTTGTTAAATGAGAAAGAGAATAGCATAAGAAGATTACCACAGTAAATAAAAAAGGCAAATTAGAAGATAATAATGTAAGGGACAAGAATTGCTCTAAGGGAAAAACTACCATTGCTAGAAATACAAGCAGATAACTGGGCTGGTTATACGAAAGGGTTCTGAAAACAAACTTAAAGTTTACATGCAGTGTGGTTCCAAAAAGGGGCAGAGCAACGCCAGATAGTTGTGCTTCTCGCACACCATACAAAGACATCTGGTTGAGGTGCAAATGGGGTCCGAAATCCTAACTAGTCTATGCTGACTAACGTTGTATTCAGGGAAAAACTAAGTCAGCTGGGAGGAAAGGGAGGGAGCATTTTCTTCACAAAATTGGCCCTTCGCTCCTGAACTACTGGAAGGGTAGATGTGGTGGAAACTTTTCTAATTTATCTGCCTATAGCAGGCATCTCTTTTAAATTTGTTGAAAGGTCCATATAGGCTAGTGGAGACCTTAAGTAGGGTAGGGAAGAAGGATGAAGAAAGGGTCTGTAAAGTTTCCAGGTGGGTGTGGTATCCCAGGGGAAGTTCAGGATTTTCATATTTTGTTCTCTGAGCTTGCATTTCTTCTCATGTAAAATGAGAGTTGGACTAGAGTTTTATTTTCCTTTTTTAGTGCTAAGCAATTATGATTTTTAAAAATATATGTGTAAAATATAGAGAAATATATAATATGTATATATATACCCCATTACGTCTTTCTACAACTTAGAGTCAAGTATTTTGCTGTATGTTAATGGTCAAAGATAAAATACTCATTTAATTGTAGACTCTTTTATTTTCAAACTTTTGAATCTTACATTTTAATATTGATGGTCCAAGTCTGAGGAAAATTTAATTGTTCTGACATAGAGATATATTTTTATCTTATAACTTTTTTGCAAGGTCACAGGATAAAAGTTAGTTATTTAAGATCACTTGGTTCAGAATTTACTTGGAGGAGTCAAAACTTTATTTTCTCATTTGATAAGTGAAGACAGTGTGTTAATGTATGAGTTAACCCTGCAACAACCAGAGACATTTTTAAGTTTTGATCAAGCAACCATTAGTAAAGTCTCCTCAGACTTGTTAAAAATCTAATTTATTTATATCCAATGACTCAGGGAAGAAGAAACCAGTGCTAGGACCAATGTCCCAGGATGTTGAAGAGCTGGTTTTACAACCCTTCAAAGTTTATTTAACACTGTTGTTTGTTGTATAGAAGGAAATTTTATTTTAATGTCACTTTAGCTGCAGAATTATACAGATGAAACCTTGGTCCTGAAATAAAGGATAATCATTTATGATAAACTCATAGATTTGAAAACTATGCAAACAAATTAAATAAATGATTCAGTGTTTCATTATACTTATGTTTTCTTTACTTTCCATTTCCCAATAAAGAGTTAAAGGAAAAAAACAAAGCAAAACCTATATTCAAGATGAGCATTCTTTGTAAGATTATTTGTTTGGTATAAAAGACAAACGGGGGCTCCCTGGTGGCGCAGTGGTTAAGACTCCTGCCAATGCAGGGGACACACGTTCGAGCCCTGGTCTGGGAAGATCCCACATGCCGTGGAGCAACGAAGCCCATGCGCCACAACTACTGAGCCTGTTCTCTAGAGCCCGCGGGCCACAACTACTGAAGCCTGCGGGCCTGGAGCCCGTGCTCCGCAGCCAGAGAAGCCACCGCGGTGAGAAGCCCTCACACCTGAAGGAAGCGCGGCCCCCGCTCGCCGCAACTAGAGAAAGCCTGCGCGCAGCAACGAAGACCCAACACAGCCAAAATTAATTAAAAAAAAAAAAAGACAAATGGTGTGAGTCCGTACAACATATGCAGTATAAAAACTGAACATTAGTTATATTTCCAAGAATAGCAAAACAGAACATATTTCTGAAAAGTTACAAATACTGTCTTTTCCCCCACAACTTTAGTTTAAATGCACATATTCTCCCCACTCCCATGACCAAAACACAAAAAATTTAAATAGCATATCAACTTTTCAAGCTAGTTCCAAGGTCTCTAATTCCATTAAACTCCCTCCTAGGAGAGGAGTTGTGAGTTTTATGCTTGTGTGTGGGTTAATGCATTTTTGACATTTTCATGTAACTTCCCTGTGATGGTTAATTTTATGTGTCAGTGTGACTGAGCTTAAGGATGCTCAGATAGCTTGTAAGACATTATATCTGAGTGTGTCTGAGAGGGTACTTCCAGAAGCGATTAACCTTTGAATGTATAGAGTGAGTGAAAAACGTCACCCTTACCACTGTGGGTAGGCATCATCCAGTCCACTGAGGGCCCAGATAGAACAAGAAGACAGAGGAAGGGTGAATTTGCTCTTTCTGCCTAAGCTGGGACATACACATTCTGCTGTCCTCAGGCATTCATGCTCTTGGTTTGGGGACCTTTGGACTCAAGCTGGGATTTATACCATCAATTCCCCTGGTTCTCAGGCCTTTAGACTAAGACAGAATTATACTCCCAGATTTCCAGGTTCTCCGGCTGGCAGACAGCAGACTATGGGACTTCTCAGCCTCCATAATAGTGTGAAACGATTACTATTATACATAGTATATATTTTATATATATTTAACATTATATATATTTTATTTAATATCTTACATAAATGCATATATTTTATTATATATATTTGTCTAATATATCCTATATATTTCCAATATATAAAATTTGTGTATATGTTTGTATATATTTATCCAATATTCTACTGAGTCTGTTTTCTCTGGAGAACCCTAACTAATACACACTGTTTCTGTGACTCTTGAAAAAACTAAAATCAAAATGTGAATGTGTCCTATGTTTATTAGATAACTCTATGCATCAATGTATTGTAAGGGTGTGGTTGTCTTTCTCCAATAAGGATATTTTTATATAGATTCCATGAATATGATTTTCACTTATAATCATACAAGCATTTATTTTAGTTGCTTCATTTATTGAGTAAACAGTAACTGAATGCCTATTAAATGAAAAGATGATATAACCAAGCGGTTAGGTATGCTGACTTTGGAGTCACATTCTTTGGCTGCCAAATCCACAATTTACTATTTCTGTGATTATGGACAAATATATATTCGTCTTTAAGTTACAGTTTTCACATCTGCAACATGGAGATAATATAATATCTACCTCATTGGATGGTAAGGATTAAGCAAAATAATGATTTACAGTTTTTAGGCCAATGGCACGCTATTAATACTAGATGGTCTTGTTCTTCTCATTTTAAGTTCTTATTATATGTTGGGTATCATACTAAGTCCTGGATATATACAGGGATAAGGCACAGTTCTTACCCTTAAAGATACCCACCTACTGGATAAGACTGAACATAAATCCATAGTTGCATCGTGGTATTGTAAATGAGAGAGGTAAACACAAGGTTTTATGGAAACACAGTGGGGGGTCAAGTGAAACTGAGTTGATGGTGGTATGAGAAAAAAACATTTATTTCTTGACTACAAATAAATTATCTCTGACTTAGGAATGACACATCCCCTTAAAATTAAAAGCCTGAAATATATTTATCAAAACCTTTTACATTTCTTATTACAGTATTGGAGCTCAAGGTGGGCTGCCCCCAAATATGTCACAATGGTGTATTGATTATTTTGTATTAAAGTTACTTAAGAAACAACCAGTGCAAACCCTCCTTTCTGTCTTCCTGAAAGCAGGAAATGTATCTCCCATGTTAAAAGTTCACTCCCTGCATCTGTAGGTAGAGGACATCCTTACTGACAGAGATAGGGAATTTGGATGAGAAGCCTATATAAAACTTCATTACTTTAATTTACTATCTCAAGCTCAAACTCTGTTTAAATTCTTCATGAACTGTGGACACAAAACCTAAATTTCTTTGTACTTTCCATTCCTTTCAAATGTATTGTTTATTTGTCTAAAAAGTGTTAAAGCTGCTTGCTTTGGCCACTTCTTACTTCTTAGGTCCCATTTCTCTGAGACATAGTTCGCATGAATTAAAATTTGTTTACTTTACTTCTGTTAATTTGTGTAAATTTTATTATTAGTCTAACTACAAGAACTCAATAATTGCAAGGTGAATCATTAATTCCAACCAACCATTTTTTTCACTTTTAATATGTATATTTTATATGTATATACATTCTAGTTCCCACTTATTTAACATGAGGTTATGTATTAATAACTTTAAATATTCAAGTTTTTCTTTCCTGTTATTACCTTGACAGTATGCTTTTTCAGGACCTGACTGTTATTTCCCCTAATGTCTTTACATTAATCTTAGCTAATGAAAGGTACTTTGTAGCAAGTTATTAGAGAAAAATATGGGCTTTAGAATTGGATAGGCATAGACTTGAATCCTGGCTCTCTAATTTTTTTTTTCTTATTAGACAATGACCTAATTGTCCAAACTCTCTGGGCCTGTTTTATTATCTGTAACAGGGAAATGGTGTTACCACATAGGCCTGCTGTGGATATTAAATGAAATAATAAATTCAGAAAAATAAATTTTAGTACCTTGTAGATGATAAACTTGTAAGACATTAGCTCTCCCAATTTTCCCTCTCTTCAGTGGAAATTTACTGTATTTTGATTTAGGACCAAAATAATGGAGTTATCTTTAAACTTTTTCTTTCTCTTATATATTCAGTCACATATCAAAATTATTGATATTTTCTTAAATCTGTCTATTTTCACAATGCCCTTTCTTTTTCCATTGCTTCCACTATGATTAAATTCTTTATGGAGACAATAGCAAAACTCTCTACCTTTATGTCTTATTTCTCTAAAGTCCTATTTCCTACATTATCTTTCTACTAGGTACCACCATCAATTAAACTTTGTTAAACATTGCTTTTTATCATTTGCTTTTTTTTTTTTGTGGTACGCGGGCCTCTCACTGTTGTGGCCTCTCCCGTTGTGCAGCACAGGCTCCGGACGCGCAGGCTCAGCGACCATGGCTCATGGGCCCAGCCGCTCCGTGGCATGTGGGATATTCCCGGACCAGGGCACGAACCCGTGTCCCCTGCATCAGAAGGCGGACTCTCAACCTCTGCACCACCAGGGAAGCCCTGTCATTCGCTTTTTGATCAATGACCCTCAATGGCTTCCTGGGTCCTAATGCTTCAATGCCTAATTATACTATCTGCTGAAGATTCTGACTTTGTGGTACCTGGTCAATGTTATTTCCGATAGATACAACATCTATCATTGTCTTGCCTTGTCAAATGGTTTTTCCAACCCACATTCAGTTCCCATACCTTTGTCTTGGATTTAGCCCAAAACTTCCTTGCAGACTTTCCAACAACCTAGGAGTAACATAAGGGAATAGGAGGCAAACAATAAGAACAGATTCCTCTTTTGCTATGGTTACTCTGTCTCGTACAAATGATCAAGCATATCCTGGCTTTTGTCTTCATTCAAGCTGTTGTTCAGTTCTGAAATTACCACGCTACCTACTGTCTTTTACTTCATTCAAAACAAACTAACCAAAATGCTAGGCTTTTTCTGGATTTTGACAGTTTGAAGTTTACACTATAGAAATTAGAATATAGCAATGACATATAATCATTTCAGTCATCTAAGTATTTTCAATCCTTTATTGTTTTTAGTTTTTCCAATAAGCTATGTTGGATGAGGCTGCATAGAGAATACCTCGGGCCTGTTCTCAGGCCTTGACCAGTAATCAAGCTCGGAGCTCTTATAATTCTTTCCCAAGAACTTGCTCTGGGAGTCTAGTCTTCTTACTCTATCTCTTAAGGTTTATCTCTCCTTAGCAGTAGCTCCCATTCTTTTTCTTGCTGGACCCCTGAGTAGACATACTGGTCCTGTATTTATAAGTAGCATGTAATCACTCTGTAAAACAAACAAAAGCTACAAATATATTATAGTTTCAAAATATATCTCTATATTGTTGTCTTTACTTCTAAAATCTGTCCACTATGGTGACTAGGAATCCTTTTGAGCATCTGCTGACATTTTCATCCATTCCTATAAGAAATAATTTTGGTCACATACTATGTATCAAATTCTTGGTTCTCATCAATTAACAAAACAAAGATTTCTGATTTCATGTAATTTTCACAATAGTAGGGAGTTGGGGAAGGTGAGGAAGCCAGACAACAATATGGCTGAGCTCACCACTCACGTTGGCAAAGATCTGAGTTTTCACCTCTACAGTGGCTCCTCTTCCCAGCCAGAGATGGAGTAAAAGTCTATATTGATATACAAGGGTTATCTGTGTCTCTCAAGCATTCTAGAGATCTTCACTCACATACTGTCCTGCACAGGGAATGCCCAGTAGACATTCAAAAACAAACAGAACTTTAATAACATGTACACCTCCTGTATAAATGGGGAAGACCCAGTAAAATTGAGTAACTTGAACAAAAAGGCCCAAGCCATCACATTAAATACCACTTCCAGCTAAAGACAAAAGAAGATGTGGGGGTGGGGATGAAGGCAGTTATGGGAGGTTGTCAGGCAAAGCACAGTAAACAAGGGTGTCATTGTTCTGCATATTTAAGCCCTTGCCTTCTCCAGTGATAAGAGTTTCTACTGATTTAGACATCCCCCTCTTCTTGGTACAGAGAGGAAGTCATACTTAGATGGAGATTTCCCCCATAAATATAAAGGTCTCTTACAAAAGGTTAACTAACTTCTATACCTTTTCAGAGCTTCTCCTGTGCCTGCAGTTTATTAAAAATAACCAGCCCAGGCTTCCCTGGTGGCACAGTGGTTGAGAGTCTGCCTGTCGATGCAGGGGACACGGGTTTGTGCCCCAGTCCGGGAGGATCCCACATGCCGCGGAGCGGCTGGGCACGTGAGCCATGGCCACTGAGGCTGCGCGTCCGGAGCCTGTGCTCTGCAGCGGGAGAGGCCACAGCAGTGAGAGGCCCGCGTACCACACGCACACAAAAAATAAATAAAAAAAAAATAACCAGGCCAAGATGATCCTTATGCCAAAGAGGCATACTTTAGGGCAGGAGCCCTCAACCCCCAGGCCGCGGACCACTACTGGCCTGCAGCCTGTTAGGAACTGGGCCACACAGCCGGAGGTGAGTGGTGGGAGAGCGATTGAAGCTTCATTTGCCGCTCCCCACCGTTCCCTATTGCCTGCATTACTGCCTGAACCACCCACCCTCCTGCCCCCCGTCCGTGGAAAAATTGTCTTCCACGAAACCAGTCCCTGGTGCCAAAAAGGTTGGTAACCACTGCTTTAGGGTGACAAATTCTGCTTCCCTTCTGGGTGGATTTGTTCAAAATGTGTTTTTGTACCAGGATGTTTTACACTTTTCAGGAAGGAAAATAAGCAATTTCTTCCATGTTTTGTTATTGGGCTAATTAATTTTGCAGCAGTAATAATTGCAAATTCTTTAGCTCTCAATGTCCAGTTACTGTACAGTTACTGTATGTTCTTCACCAGTATTGAGCTCTGTTTAACACAAAACAATACCTTGTTCAATTTGCAAATAAATATTTCTAGAACACAATTTGGTAGAATATTTTGAGCAAGAAATTTGCATGAAGCAGCTATGGCTGCTTTAAATAAAGCCAGTGGGAAAGTTTTGCCTTTATTCTTCAAAAACATTAACTTTAAGAAAATATATTCAGGCTTCCCTGGTGGCGCAGTGGTTGAGAGTCCGCCTGCCGATGCGGGGGACGCGGGTTCGTGTCCCGGTCCGGGGGGATCCCACGTGCCACGGAGCAGCTGGTACTGTGAGCCATGGCTGCTGGGCCTGCGCGTCCGGAGCCTGTGCTCTGCAATGGGAGAGGCCATAGCAGTGAGGGGCCCGCATACCGC
>NW_006795232.1:168125-207212 GCF_000442215.2 Lipotes vexillifer | reverse complement strand
TGAAGTATAATTGATTTACAATGTTTCAGGTGTACAGCAAAGTGATTCAGTTATATATATATATATATATATATATATATATATATATATTCAATTGTAAATCAACTATACTCCAATAAAAATTTAAAAAGTATGTATATTCAAATATAAGACTGTTGCCTCTGAAGGTGTTCAGTCTATGAGACTTTAAATCTATCATAGTGAAGTATTTTTATTTTTTAGTTTCCTCCAACATGGGGGATATACAAACTGATGAATGATCATTCTACCATTTTTAATTTTTAAAGAAAAATATATTCTGCAGAGAAAATATGGATAAGGAAGATCAACCAAATCACAAGTATACAGTGCTTTTGTTTCTTTTTTATAGCTATTTCTTTAGTTGAATTTAAAAATATATATATATTGTAAAGCTATCCTAATACATAAAATTAAGATAAACATAAGATGATTTTTTGGAAATGATTTCCATATTTAATTTTGAAGGGACACAGAATTGTTACCCTAAAATATGTCTCTTTGGAAAATGGATTATTTTAGGCTGCTATTTTAAGAAATAGCAAACATAGGAAAAGTTTTAAAAACTGAGTAGAAGTTATATAAAAGGAAAATCAACATGGAGTCAGAATTGCTAAGAGAGCTCTCGAAAATGGAGCAGGGAGGCCATGGAAGAGGTATTAAATATTACTTATGCACATCTCTGCCCAGATGGAATCTAAACTTTGACCACTTATTGTCTTAATATGGGCATCCAGAACATCTGCACAATGTTCCAGAAACTTAGGATACTCATTGAACCCTTACCCTACATAACTCGGAACAGACAGTCCCTTAAGAATAAATATTTCCTTTTTGCTTCAGAGCCAATCATAATTCTTGCAAGACAACTTTAACAACATTGAAGCTTTGACCTTTATAAGCCCCTTACTCTCTCTTTTTCCTGGAACACACTTTCAGTTTTACCTAAATCTGTGTTTCTTGAATTGCAGTTCCTAAGACCTCAAATAAATCTCTTTGTCCTTTCCAGCCTCCATACTGATTATTGTTCAACATTACATGGCATTAGCAGTGGAATCTGAAGTGGCTCACCTCTACCTCTAATGCAAGTAAGGCACCTGCAGGAATCCCTTGTACTCTCTTGTCTCCTCATTGGCCTTGGATTATGGGGGTAAGTCCTCTCGGTTCAGAACCTCCCATTTTGGTTGAGGTTCTGAGCCTTTATTTAGACGTCCTCTGTTGCCGGCTTTATCTGGGAAGGGAATCCTTCATCTTGATGAGTATTCAGTTATGTGGTGTTCACGTTTTAAAGGCTTTGCCACTTTTTAAAGGCTCTGGAGTACTGTCCAGAACTCCAGTTCATTTTATGTTTAAAACGTACATACCTTCCTCTTGTAAATCTCTGTTGCATTGGACTAAAATCACCTGAGATGATTTGAAACTCTGTCGATCCACTTGGGGCTCATTTGTCATTCCTGTGTCAATTAATACATTTGCTTATAGGAGAGCTTATGGCTAGAGAATGAATGGAAGCTATTGATTGAAAGGTCCTCCTGATGATTTTTCTAGAATAGGCATAATGAGGCAAGCAGATCTCAAAAGCTGGCTAAAGAGCGCCACAAATTCCCCTTCTATTTCCTAAATATACTGACTGGTGTGTTATTCAACAATGCATCCAGTGGCCTAATGAAAATATCTATGACTATAATGGCCATTTTGAAAAAAACATTTAGGACCTGACAGATAAAACTGCCAGTTTATTTAACTCTGCCTTTATGGCAGGATTACAAGATGACTTAAGTGCCTTAACTAAACAGTATTCCTTAACATGGATTACTCTGAGACCCTGTGAATTGGCTACTCTAGCTGAACACTCTTTCGGACTCTTGCCCAGAAATCTGAACAGAAAACTACCAGAGCCATGGATTCTCAGATCCAAATGGCTCAGTTTACAAATCTTCAAATGAAACAATTGTCCAGTCCCCTCCATCAGTAGAGCTCACGAATGGAATAATTAAAATTCAGCTAGCAAAATTAGTTGAGTCATTTTAGCTGCCTTGGCGAAAGCACTGTCTTTAATTTTGCTTGTCTAGAATCTTCTCCCTCAGGAAGAAATAGACTGTCTCCATGCCCTACTGTGTGTAGGCTTTTGTGCAGGCTTGTTGACTTCCTGTGGTTTTTCTTTAGATGTACCTTGTTCACACGGTTTGTGTGTGAGATTACTGAAGGGGAGGCTAGGGAAGAGATCTGGTCACCTGTTAATTACTTATTCTTCATTTCTACTTCTTTGGCAAGGTATTGTGTGATCAAAAGATGTGAAAGGTGTGCTAGAGCCGGAGATGAGTAGAGTATGGGGGTGCCTGGTTTAAGTTTAGTGACAAGAGAAAGGGGCCTCAGGCAGAGAGCTCTTTTCTGCCAAAAGCTGCTTACAGATATACTGGTGGAAGGTCTTACATGTTGTGGAAATTACTGTTAGTAATTACTGATCTACAAAACTATACTTCTTCCTTTCTGAGATAAAAAATGTACCGTTGACTGACAGAAAGCATAACTAAAATATTATATTATACCCGTGTGCTTAGTGATAAGATTGAAATATCTCATAATTTAAAAAACTAAAAAGGAAGTAGAGAGACAACAAGACCAGTGAAAAATTGACAATGAAAATTTTTATTCAGAGGAGCTAACGCTATTATTGGAATTGGGCTTTTAATCTGATTGAGCTTTTTGATAACCTGTATAAAAAAGAACACATGAATTACAGCATTCTCATTATTGAGAAGGCAGAAGCATGGCAGTGTATAAAATAAGATAGAATTTATCCAACACTAAATTCTGTAGGTATGCCAAATATACATTGTGGCAGGAGGACAAATGGCTGAGGATTAAAATTCATATTTTACCTAGGCCAAAACTGAAGCCAAAGAGCATCATCATAGAATGAACTTCTGGGAGCAGAGAAAAAAATTGAAAATTTTCTCAACTAAAGAAAATTGATCATGGATGTTGTACATCCTTTTGCGATTTTTTTCTTCTTGTCATATTTTGAGGTAGCAAAATATATAGTGGACTCAGAAATGAAGTTTGCTCAGCTGCATTTCCAGCAGCCAGGATTAAAGTTGTTCATGCCTGAAGAGGAATAAGGGAATTATATACAAGTGTCTACACCTGTAAACCTTTTGAGCCATTGAAATCTACTTCTTTAAGTAAGTTGTGAAAACAACTCCTCCAAGATTCCAGTGGGCCTCCTTTCCTGGGAGAAACTTAGAAGATAAAGGTTAGAGAAACTTCAGGCCCTTTCACTGTAGTTGGGTTGGACATAAAAATAACAATGAAGTAATGTCCTTCTACTGTATACTCAGCTGGTCTGGCACCTCTGGTGGTTCTGTGGCTTATGTGTCACAGAGTCATCTATTAGAGACCCAAACTCCTTATCACCATGGCTTTTTTCAAGTCATGCTTACTTCTCTTGTAATTTACCATAACAAGTGAGCTAGGGCATACCAGAATGCATCCAAGTGAATCCACTGAGTGCCAATACATATTCTTCCCAGCCTATAGTGTATAACAGTGTCTCTACCTCCCTGCCAAGAGAACAGTTCCTTTTCTTGACTGCTGGTTTGCTGGTATAAGAACCCCGAAGTGTTGAAGCTGCACTGTAGCTTATAGTTCATTAGGTCTCTTGTTTTCCTCCTGGAAAAAGTATTTCCTTTTTGGGAAATAGGACTTTGAAACCTACAGGACCCAGAGGTGCAGTTTGAAACCTACAGGACCCAGAGGTGCAGGAACAGAAAGAACAAATTCCCCAAATAATTCAATGAGATTGAGGGTAAGTGGGGCTACTCCTGCTTCCACCCTTGGTTTCTATACTGCATGTTCTATTTATTGGAGATGCGGCACTACATAAAATTTAAGTTGATTTAAGTTGTTAACTGAATCCTTAAGAATAGCAAAACACCCTACTGACTCCGACCTGATGCTTTAGCTTTGCCTCCAAAAGGCATTTTGATAAATTTTTAACATTGGCAGACTCTAGGTTTTCAAATATGTGATATGAGCAGTAAATCGCATGATCATATGCCTACTTCTGCATATTCCTTGTTATTTTTTGTGGGTCCTGTGGTTTGATATGATGCTATATGGTATCTCATACTGATGGATCAAACATCCTCTAAGCCCTCAGATGGTGGTTCTGGTTGATTTTGAAGTCAAACACATACTTGGATTGTGTGTCTCTCTCTGTCAGAATGAATTTTAGCCTCTTCCAGGGTAGACAAGGTCAAGTGAAGTCAATTTACCATCAAGTGTACCGTTGATTTATTTGAGGGATCACACTGTATTAGGAACTTAGTTTCGGTTCTGTTGCTGGCAATAGTAACAACAATAGCTAAAGCCACCTTCATAACTAGGGATCCATGCAGTTGGGCCTATCCATAGCCTCCATACCAGCAACCACAGTTATTCCATAAATGTGCCAATTGTATCAGTTTTGGGTGGTTGATGAAAGAAAGAGATTGGATTTCAACAGGCCAAATAATTGTGTCCACCTGTTTTTTAGTGTCCCTTCTGTGAGGATCTCCCTACTGAACATCACCCTGTGACACAAAGATCCTCATATTTAATATTTTAATTATGTTACCAGAAATGTATAAAAACAACAAGCACATAAAGCCATATCATATGATCTTTTCCTCCATATTGCTGTTATTCAAAAGAACAGGCAGTTAAACAAGTAATGAGAATAACTTCTACTAGATGATTTTCTTCCTATAGTCTAGTTGCTAAATTTTTTTATAAGCAGATTTATTCATTTTTCTTTTCACAAATGTACAAGCTAAGAGCACACAAAGATCATAAATTTGATATTGATTTGACATTCACTATGTAGATTTTGAGGGTTTTTTTGTTTTTTAACCAGCCTTAAATTAATGAGGTTTCATACCTTATGAACAGGATCTGAAGATGTAAGGAGACTAATAATTTGTAGTTCGCAGGATTTGCCTTTATCTGTTAAAAATAAACTGAATTTAGGAAGATAAAAAATAACTTTTGGGGCTTCCCTGGTGGCACAGTAGTTGAGAGTCCACCTGCCGATGCAGGGGACGCGGGTTCGTGCCCCGGTTTGGGAGGATCCCACATGCTGCGGAGCGGCTGGGCCCGTGAGCTATGGCCGCTGAGCCTGCGCGTCCGGAGCCTGTGCTCTGCAACGGGAGAGGCCACAGCAGTGAGAGGCCCACGTACCGCAAAAAAAAAAACAAAAAACTTTTGCTGCAGAGTAAAGGAAAAAATGTGTTATGAAGGTTAAAAAAGTCAACAAATTAAACAATTTTTGAAGTATACATTATTTTCATTTTAAAAAGTCAGTTGAAAGTATGATGAAGACAACAAAACTTTTTTTAAGTGTTGTTAATATAAACGGTCTTTTTCAGATAGATGTGTTTTTAACAGTTAAGTCTTGCTCTTTCTGGCATTCAAGTTAAACCTGGAACGGCATGTACTGTTTAAAAAAGTATAGACTGTGTTTGAAGTTGTTTCCTCTATTTTCAGTCTATATAGTTTTGAAATTATGAGTTGCTGCAACTCATATTAAAATGCTACATGAATCAAAGTTGTGAATATAGCATTTTGTCTTTTAGATATTGAATATTTTAAAAACGGTTTATGACAAATAAAGGACACAAAAGTCATAAATACAATAGGGATTTTACTTCAGATTTTATTTAATCAGTATGTAGTGCTTATAATGTGTGTTGGGAAGGGGATAAGGACTGTATGGAACACAGAGCAATTAAATACACAGTCCCTGTTCTCTAAAATATTATAGTAATCTAACATAGAAAACACATTTTATTCTTTTCACTTCTTTCCCTTTTTCCTTCCCTCCATTTATTTTTCCTCTTTCTAATATTTAATTATTCCTGGAGGGTTAGCATAACTGGAATATTGAGAATATATTTCAGATTTGGACAGAGACCCACCTTGTCTGGTCAGGTATTTCCTTAGCCTGAGGACTGAGGTCCCCTCTCATCCTCACAAGAGAAGCATGATATCCCTACAGCTTTTGTGCTGGAGAACAGATGCTGTGGAAAGATAGATATTTAGAAAATGTCAAGAGGTGAGAATATAGTGATGAAAAAAATAAAGTAAATGAACAGATATCCATGTTCATGAATTAGAAAGTTCATCATTTTTAAGATGTCAGTTCTCTCCAAATTGGTCTTAAATTTTACACCACCTTACTCAAAATATCAGCGGGGCTTTTAGTAGAAAATGAAAGAATGACTCTATAATTATACAGAAATACAAAGTGCTTCAAGTAGCCAAAACAAAATTTTTAAAAACAAATATGTAAGGCGTATACTTTATGATAGTGAAATACAATATAAAGCTACAGTAATTAAGATTGTGAGCTAAAAGTAGATAAATATACAAAGAAAAAAATAGAGTCCAGTTGACCACATATACGGTCAATTAATTTTCAATAACAGTACCTGCAGTTTGACAGGTCCCCAAGATTACCCTCAGAATTAATAATTTGTTAAAAGAACTCATAGAACTCAGTAAAGTTGTATATTCTTGGTTATGATTTATTACAATGAAAATATACAAATTAAAATCAGCAATGGGAAAAGGTACATATGGCTGGGTCCAGGAGAGTTCTAGGTGGAAGCTTCCCATTATCTTCTTCCAATGGAGTCATTTAGATAGCGCTTACTTCTCCCAGAATGGAGTATTGTCAAACATAGAAGCTCATCCAAGCCATGGTGTCCAAGAATTGTACTGGGTATCAGTGAAGTATGCATGATAGACCACCTCTATGACTGACCTTAGTCTCCAGTACCTCCAGAGGTCCAGATGATATTACATGGCACAAGGTTCTCATTATAAAATGCATTGTTAGCATAGACTATCAGGCATGACCCAAGGTTCCCAGGTAAGCAAAGACACTTTTATCATGTAGAACATTCCATGAGCTTAGAGGTTATCTTCCAGGAGTTGGACAAGGCCAAACCTTTTTTTTCTTTTTTGGACATGACTAATATTTACTGCACAATGCCAAGGTAATTAAATTGAGAAAAGAAAGTCTTTTAAAAAATAATTCTAGAATTATAGATATCCATGTGGAAGAAATGAACCTTGAACTCTATCTCACACCATACCCAAAAGATAATCCCAAATCTATCAAAAACATAATATAAAGTTAAAATTATAAAATTCCTAGAAGAAAATCTATGGGAAAATTTTTTGACTCGAGTTAGGCAAATGCTTATTAGCAAACAAAATTAATAATTGTATAAGAAACATGACTGAGAACTTATTTCATTAAAAATTATCTTCATGGGACTTCCCTGGTGGCACAGTGGTTAAGAATCCACCTGCCAATGCAGGGGACATAGGTTCAATCCCTGGCCTGGGAAGATTCCACATGCCGTGGAGCAACTAAGCCCATGTGCCACAACTACTGAGCCTGTGCTCTAGAGCCTGGGAGCCACAACTACTGAAGCCCGCACACCTAGAGCCTGTGCTCCACAACAAGAGAAGCCACTTCAATGAGAAGCCTGCACACCACAACAAAGAATAGCCCCTGCTTGCCACAATTAGAGAAAGCCCGTGCACAGCAATGAAGACCCAACACAGCCAAAAATAAATAAATAAATAAATTTTAAAAAAAATTATCTTCAAATGTAATTGTAAAAAATGAAAAGAAAATCACTGATAGAAAATACTTACATTATGTGTATTTTGCAAATTCTTTGTATACAGAATACAGCAAATTTGCAACTCAATGAACCTAAAAAGATAAACCCAATCAAAAAATCAAGATTGAACATGTATTTTATAAAAGATGATTACATAAGTGAATAATAAGACAATTAGTCATTGGGAAAATGCAAATTCAAACCACAGTTAAAAAGACCAACAATACCAAAGGTTAGCAAGAATACAGAGTGACTGGATTTTCTAATATGTTATTTATGAGAGTGCAAAATCATACAACTTCTTGGGAAAAATGTTTGTTTCTTTGGGAGTTAAACATACATTGACCATAAGACCCAGCAATTCTTACATAAAAGAAACGAAAACATATATTCACAAAAATATTTTTTATAAAATATACACAAGCACTGTATTTGTAACAACCTAATAATGGAAACAAACTACATTTCTGTCATTAGATGAATGGATACAAAAATTGAGGTATGATGTTCATACAGTGGAATACTACACCTCAATAGAAATAAGGCATCACAACTTGCAATGACATGATTGCATCTCAAAAACATTTTATTGTGTGAATAAAAATAGTGTGCTGAGGAAAAGAAGATGGGGTCAAAAGAGTACATACTATGTGACATTTTTCTGTGAAGTTCTAGAACAGAGAAAGCTAGTGATAGAAAACAGATCAGTGATTATCCGATTTAGTGGAGGATGGGCAGCAAAGAAGAATGAGAGAACATTATGAGGTGATGGAAATGCTCTATACCTTGATTAGGATGGTGAATACTTGGGTATACACATTTTTTCAGCTCATTGAATGGCACACCTGAAATGTGTACATGCTACTGTATCTAATTTTTTGTCAATAAAATTTATTAAAAATAATGAACAAATGAACAGATGATGACAAAGATGGGATCAATATAAATGAATGTACTAATTTTAGTCTCTTAGGAAATTGTTAAATTCTTACTCCCTGATATCAGAATCTTTCTGCTTAGTCCCCACTTTTATTGGAGTGTTCTGGGTCCAATGTTTGAAGAATCAGGTATCAGAGTGAGGAATTTCTCACTCAAAAAAAAAAAAAAAAATCCAGAGCCCAATTTAACAAATACCAATACCACTTTCCCTTATAAAATGTAGGATAAAAAGAAAAGAAAGAAAGAAAAATGAATGAAAGAAAGGAAGGAAAGGAGGTTAACACTTCATAAAGGGATTTAGAGAGCAAATAATTTGAGGGATACCTGGAGCAGAAAGGGAATTCTGTATTTGTAGTTAGGAATCTGGCATTAAGAAAATAAGTTGAGTTTCACAGTAGTGATCAAAATGAAGTAGGAAGAGGATTTACAAATTGCTGGAATTTACCCATGGCTTACTTTAATGAACTGGTGAGGAAGCTACCCATCAATGACCTGAAAACATAAATGATGCTTAATGAGTTTTTATTGCTTTTTCAAGGTTCTTAAATGATACACAATGTTCTTAGATACAGCAGTCTTTTGAAGTAAGTAAAGCAAATATTCTTCAATCATTATTAATAACTCAAACCAAAAATATGTAAAGACTAAATCCATTTCAGGATTTACATAAAGTATAGGCAAATGCAAACTGATTAAAAATGCAAACATAGAATTTGGAGAAATGCTGGTTTCATTAATTTTACATTGCCACACTGTCTTTTTAACATTCTCTCTAAAACTGCTACCGCAATCTGAAGAATAGAATGGCCAGCATTACACTATTGGCACCAGAAATAATGTTTTTGAAAATATCAGTATTGTTTTATATTGAGGTAATATTTTCCTTGAAGGTTTCAACTTAATTATGGAGATTATTGTTTGTATTATTTTCCCTCTAGCCAGGTATATCATTTTGGAACTGCCTATGGAGCATATACCAAATGGCTTAATTCTAGGAAAGTCATTGTGTGGAATTCTGCCTCAGTTAAAAAAAATGATTTGAAATTGTTTATAGATATATTAATACAATAGGAGTAAAAGTGAAATAAAAAAATACTTTTTAATGTAGAAAGGGAAGATGAATTGAGAGTAGAATATATACTTCAAATACATGCTATAAGATCTTGTACAATCCTTTGGGTAGGCAAGAAATGCAGGTTTTTGTTGTTGTTGTTTGTTTATTTATCAGGGCAAAAAATCTGTAAAGTTTTTCTCCCATGTCATTTTGCTAGAAGTTTTATTATTTCATATTTTACATTTAAGACCATGATCCACCTTAATACGGTTGATTTTATATGAGGTGCCAGATTTAGATCAAGATTTTCCTCCTCCTCCTCCTCGTCTCTCTTCTTTTTTAACCTACGGATGCCCAATTTCTCCAGCACAGTTTGCTGAAAAGACTATCTCTACTACATTGAGCTACTTTGTCCCTTTGTCAAAAATTAATTGACTACTTGGGCATATTTGTGTGGTGGGCATATTCATGTGGGTCTATTTCTCACATTCCGTTCCATTTTTCTATTTGTCTCTTTGTCAGTACCACATTCTCCTGATTACTGATTACTGCAACTATGTAATCTTCTTTATTATCAGGAATCACTATTCCTCTCAATTATTCCTTCTTTTTTCAAAATTGTTCTGTCTCTTCCAGGGCTTTTCCCTTTCCCTATAGATTTTAGAACAAGTTTTTAATGTTTACAAAGAAGCTTGCTAATATTAGATAATAATTTTGTTAAACCTATAGATCAATTTAGGAAGAATTAACATTTTAAGTGAGAGTCTTCCAATCCATGGATATGGTATATTTCTCCATGTATTTAGCAATTCATTGATTTCTTTCATGAGTATTTTACAATTTTTATCATATAAGTCCTGTTCCTGTCTTGTTACACCATAGATTTACACCTAGGCATTTCATTTACAATGGAACAATTATACTTGATATTGTATTTTTAAGTATTGATTTTTATTTGTTTGCTTTTGGTATATAGAAATGCAATTAGATTTTGTGTGTTAACCTTGAATCCTTTGACCTTACTGACCTCACTTTTCTGTTCAAGGAGGATTTTTTTTCTTATTGCAGATTGTGTGGGTTTTCTTTGTAGACAGTTATGCTGTCTGCAAATAAAAGCAGTTTTATTTGTTTCTTTTCAATCTGTATAGCTTTTATTTCCTTTCCTTGCCTTATTAGAGTGGTCAAAACATTCGTTAATATATCAAATAAGAATGGTAAACATTCTTGCCTTTCATCTGATATTAGAGGGTAAGACTTTCAGCCTTTCACTATTGAATATGATGATAGATGTAGAATTTTGTACATATCCTTTATGAGGTTAAGGAAATTTCTCACTATTCCTACTCTACTGGGAGTTTTTATCCTGAATGAGTGTTGAATTTTGTTAAATGCTTTTTTCTGTGTTCATTGATCATATGACTTTTTTTTTAAAGAATTTTAATATGGTTGATTACCTTGATTGAGTTTTGAATTTTGAACCAGCCTTGCATACCTGGAAGAAAACCCGTTTGGACATGGTGTATCTTAAAAAACACATTGCTGGATTATATTTGCTCTTTTGTTGGAGGTTTTTGCATCTAAATTTATTAGGTATATTGGCCTGTAATTTTGATTTTCTGACTTTTCTACTGTCCCTGTTGGGCTTTGGTATCAGTTTAAACTGGATTTATTGGAAGTGTCCTCCCTTCTAATTCCTATTATAGATTGTATAAAATTGTCATTAACCTTTTTTAAAAAATGTTTGATAAAATACACCAGTTACTATCTGGATCTCCAGATTTATTTTTCAGGAGCTATTTAATTATAAATTCAACTTCTTTAGTAGATATAGGATTATTGAGGTTATGTCTTTCATCTTGGCTGAGTTTTGGTAGCTTGTGGGTTTTGAAGAATTGGTCCATGTCTTCTGTTTGGATTTATGAGTGCAAAGTTGTTTGTGGTATGCCCTCATTATGCTTATAATGGTTGCAAGATCTGTTGTGCTATCCCCTGTTTTATTACTGATACTGATGTCTTATACATTTTATGTTTGTCATACTTGCTAGAGGTTTATCAAGGTTTAACTTGCTAGAGGTTTAATTTTATTGATTTTTAAAATTAAAGTACTAAAATTTTGTATCATCAATTGTCTTTATTGTATTTCCTTAGTTTTATTCACTACTGCCCTTATTTTTGTTATTTCCTTCCATATGTTTGCTTTGAGTTTATCTTGCTCTTCTTATTTTCTAGCTTAAGATAGGAACTTAGATTATTGATCTGAGATATTACCTCTTTTCTATTATAAACATTTCTATTATAAGCATTTCATTCCATCAATTTCGCTCTAAGCACTGCTTTGTCTACTTTCCACAAATTTTGATAGGTTGGTGTCCCTTTTCATTCAGTTCTACATATTTTTTTTCAAATTTTCATTTGGGTTTTCCTCTTTGATTCATGGATTATTTAGCAGTGAGTTGCTTAATTTCTTAGCATTTGGTGATTGTATTGTTGTTCTTCTGTTATTGATTTCAAGCTTAACACTATATTGAGGTTCACCATGACCATCCCCAAATTTTATAGATGAAGATATAGTATAAGTGGGATCATAGAGAAAGAATTCTTTAAGGATCATCTGGGGTAGTGAGAGCAGAACAGGGACATTGGTAAAGGACTCACCAAAGAGAAGATGTTTTGTCTGTCTCTTAAGAGATGAATTTGCTTATTAGACAAGGTAGAGTGGAGGTTGGGGTGCAGAATAGATGAAGAAAACTATGCACACAACCAAAGACCCAGTAGAAAGATAAGAAACAATAAGCTATGTATAATAAATGATGTTTCCAATTCATACTGCATTGAAGGTGGCAGCACTGAAAAAAGATGGGGCTAGAGAGATAGTCAAAGATTACATCTATAAGTAGACCTATCTTTAAATCATACCCAGGCAAATAGACACATGGATGCCCATATACCATATGTCTAAATTTCATAAGTTACGATTAAGCTGTTAAGTACATAACATACATACTTTCACAGTGGTCTGACAAGCCAGGCTCTAATTTAGAAATCTCAAACTTCTTGAATTTCTTCACCAAAATGATCCAGTAAGAGGAGAGCTTTTCCTTGTGGTTTGCCTTCCTTCTTTTGCCAAACCTAGCTCCACCCTATACCGTAAAATGCCTGTTGCCCGTGCTTGCAGATCCCCTGACCCTCGGCACATCTCCCACAAAGAAGCTCTCCACAGACATTCATACAGCATATCCCCTTGACCATATAGTTTACCTGTTGGGTAATGATGTGTCCAGAGGAAAGCTGGAAAGATACCCTGCAAAACATGGGTTCTAGGGCCTTATATGCTAATTATAATAACTTGGATATTTTCTTGCTGACTAAAGTGAGATACTGAAGACTTTTAATGTAATTAGTTTGTATACATTTTTAATTTTCACATAGCTATAAATTAGTGTTTAACATAAGTTGGAATAATTTTCCTTACAAGGAAAAGCAATGCATGAAATTATCAATCCTCTTCAAAAGACTTCATTTATTAAGGTACTGCATGCTAGGTAGAATTAGAATTAACAACCTACTAAATGAAGTGCTCTCAAACATTTGTCATGTGAAATGTTCTATATATTTCAAATACCCGAAATAACTGTTAAACTGGGAATTTAATTCTGCTAATGAGACATCCCAATCAATGGGAGTAATAGACTTGCCTCAAAATATATTATATTTGCATACCTTTAGGGTAAGCCTGACACCACAACTGCTCCTGGAATCCTCTGTCTACCTCAAAGTAAAAAAAACAAACAAACAAATAAAACAGCAAAGAGGAAATCTTAACGGATGGACATAGACCTGGAAGTGGAATCTAGGCAGCCTGGTTTTCACATAGCGTTGTCCATTTGTTCCCCATTCATTCCTTAAGCATGCAGACTGAAACTCCAGCAATTTTTTCTAACACTTGTTCACCCACACTGTGACTCCTACACTAAATAAACATGACAATGATGGTGAATGATGGAATAATTTATATCTTAAAAAAGAAAATGTCAAAGACAGTAATTTTGTCATGTCTTAAAACTGTTGTATCTACTGTACTTAGGGATGAAGGGAGGCACTCATTTAATGAGTTAAAATATGAAACAGCAAAACTCCCATTTTTTATCAACATTAAGAACTTTTTTTTTTACCATGAAACAATCTTTATCACAAAGCTAGGTGGGTCACTATCATCAGTGCTCACTTTGTTAATTCTACTTGTTTTCCTATCACCCCATCATTCCTGATAATGTAGTTGCTGAATTAGCTGTATCTCCAAGGTAGAAAGCATTAGACAGGTGACTGTACTCAAGTTCTAGAATCCTCATGTATACAGCAAGAGCTCTGGTATCACAGTTTGAATCTTCCACCCTATGTGAATGATGGATTAGAATAAGTTCTTTGGGGTATGTGTGGGATCTTCTCATTTAGGTTGGGAGTCCTAAGTGGCTTAGTCCAAAAGTTGACTGCCTTGGTCCATTTCTTCCAGGACAGTGGTAATTAAATTTGGATTGTCAATGATCCTTTGTCAATGTGATGAAAGCCACATTATACCCCCAACTTAGAAAAGCATATGAATCCACTCAAAAATTTGTATGCAATTTCAGGGAGATCCTGCCCCTCTGGAGCTTAGTCATAGGATCTCTTAAGTGTCCCAGGTCTCTTTCCTTCAGAATAATGTTATTCAAAGCTCCCTAATACAGGGTGATCTAAATATAGATGGTAATTAGAAAGTATTGATAGGATAAATAGTAGTTTTCTTTGGAGAAGCAGATGGAGTCTTTTGCTAAACTTTTTAAAATTTTTAAATTATTTTCTTATAAGGAACTGAGTCTCCATTATAAATTTTAAATTTGTTTAAATATTGAATTCAATTAACATTTGCTGTGCTTCTGGCAAACATCTTATTTATAGACAGTTAAAGAAGCAATAACTTAGTGTTTAAGAACATAGATTCTTGGGCTTCCCTGGTGGCGCAGTGGTTGAAAGAACATAGACTCTTGAGTCAGAATGGTTTGGATTTAAATTGCTGAAACTCTGCTTCAGTTTAATAAAGTTCAAAATATAATAATATCTGGTTCATGAGGTTGTTATGTCAATCAAAAAAGTTAATACATATAAAACAACAACAAAATATCTGACATAGTAAGTGCAACTAGTATTTAGTTGTAATTTTTATAAGAAGAAAGTTTAATATACAAAAAGTACTCTTTCCAGATATATATTTAATAAAAAGTAACCATCAAGAAAGGTTACATTTAATATTAGGGTACTGAAATTTACATTTGTAGTTGAAAAGTAAACATTTTAAATGGGCTATTTTGTAGAAATGTAGAGTGCTCTTTTTTTCTCGACCTTTTTTCTCTAAGACTAAGCAGTCAGAATAAGAAGAGTGGGAGAGATCAACTGTAGTTTGATTCACGTGGATTAATTTGGGCTAAGGAGCAATTCCATATTTAAAAGTTTAGCCTTTAGAGAGAAGTCCAATATCAAACTCCTAATAAGACCACACAGGTCCTTTACCTTTGAGATCGATATTCTACTTATGCATTCATAGAGTTAAAATGAATGGGGAAAGAAAATAAGACTTGCTAGTGAAAACTTGTAGATAATGTAATAGAATATGAGTGTTTGGCACTCACTTTGCTAGTTCTTGTCCAAAAAAAAGCTGTTCTTAATATTTTTGTTTTGTTTTCTAGTGGGAAATTATGTTTTGAGAGAACGTATTTACTACTTATTTGAATAGCTGTTATTCCTTTTTCAATACTATTGCACTGAATTTACAAATGTGTATCATTCAGCCTACTCTTTGTGAACAGCTTGCAAATGCAGATAATGGGACTAATGCAGCTCCAGATTTTTATTTGTAATCTAGCTAGGCATACAGGAGGCAAAACAGTTATCATTGCAATTCCTCAAGGGATGTGCTGAATTGTCTCTATTTTATAGGATGTCCTAGGGGATCGAGGCTACAAATCTCATGCACTACAGAAAAGTGATAACTTTCATAGCCAACATAGTCCAGGTGGATTTATTACATGGAAGCTTGACTTTGTACTTATTTCTTCTGCATCTGTAAATTACAGTGTCTGTGGAATAGATCATCAAGGAGGGGGAATCATTCTCTTTGTATTTCTACTTCACCTGAAGATAAAAGTTTAACAGACTCTATTACATGTGTAACTATAGTTAGAAGACTGCTTCCTCATAAACACTGGCTACATTTAAGGGCCAGTTTTATATGACTCTTTGGAGTAATGGTATTTGATACCCTAGATTCTAACCTTAGCATCTTGTTCCCATTATTTTTTAGACTTGAAATACTTTTCCACTTTCTACATTTACATAAATTCTATTTGTGATTTAAGAGATTATTAAAGGTTTCTCTGCTCCATGAAGTTTTCTCTGACCACCCAATATGAAATAATCTTTTTTCCCTCTCTAGCATTTGTTGTCTGTGACATTCATTTAAAATGTATGACTTTTGCCTCTGTAAATTTGCATTTGGCTATTGTATGAGCAATTGAATCTGTTGGATTCTCCCAATGAGCTTGTAAACTCTTTTAACACAGAATCATATTTTACACATAAGGAGTTGTCCTCCCTATTCTAGCTCCAAAGACAACTAGAGGGCTTTTTTTTTTTTTTTCCTTGCTGAGACCCCTGCCAAGTCTTCAAACTCCAATGATAGGCTAAAGCAGAGGTTAGCAAATTATGGCCATTGGTCGAACCCATTGGCTGCTTATTTTTGTAAATGAAGTTTTATTGGAACACGACCATATCTACTCATTTATGTATTGTCTATGGCTGCTTTCTTGCAGGCTGAGTTGAGTAGTTGCAACAAAGACCATATGGCCCACAGAGCCAAATATATTTACTATTTGACTCTTTACAGAAAGAAAAAACAAGTTAGCCAATCCATAGAACACTACCCCAATTTTGAATTACCTTCTCTTTCTTCATGCTGATCCTGTATCTTTGGTGAGGCTAATGGGCTTATATCGTTTCCTCCATTATAACCCTCCCTACCCAATCTCTTCCCTTCTCAAGTAAAGACCTGCCTTACTGGAATTCATCAATTCTCTTGATCCTATATTTGAACCCAAGAAAAAGGCTTATCCTAGACGTTGCTCTACTCCCTGTTTGAAAGCCATTAAGGCCAGGCCTCATAGCCACTTTTCCATACCCCTATCTTCTATGTCCCTACCCCTACCTCCTGATGCTCTAGAGGCTCAGGAAGGAGAGGAAAGCAGGAGAGTCCTGGCTCAGCTGAATATGGACCATGCCAAGTGAGATGAGCAGATCAGATTTTCCATAAGGTTTTTCCTTTAGCAAGAAACATAACCTGAGTAAAAAACTAGAGAAAATTATAGACAAGTTTTCAATAAGGGGTTGTGAATCTGAAAGAAATTTTTATAAACCATTATGAAACAAATTACATTTCAATCAACTACCAGCAGGAAGGCTGAATTATCTTTCTGTTCTCTCTGTAGAAAATCTTATTTCAGAATTGTTGTCATGAAAGAGGTGGGCTAATAGTATACAACTAAAAATGTAACAAAGCAGTAGTATAGAGGTGAGACAGTCAGCTAAGTAAATGCTTCAATTACATTATTTTGGGGGGATTTTGTATTCATTTGATATTTGCCAGATCTTTACACTTGATAATATGTTGTTATTTCTCTTATACTTTTTTTTTAACTATGCTTGCCTTTCTTTTTTTAAAATATTTATTTATTTATTTATTTATTTATTTATTTATTTATTTTTGGTTGCATTGGATCTTCGTTGCTGTGTGCAAGTTTTCTCTAGTTGCACTGAGCAGGGGCTACTCTTTGTTGTGGTGTGCTGGCTTCTCATTGCGGTGGCTTCTCTTTTTGCAGAGCACAGGCTCTAGGCACGCAGGCTTCAGTAGTTGTGGCACACATGCTTAGTTGCTCTGCAGCATGTGGAAGCTTCCCAGTCCAGGGATTAAACCTGTGTCCCCTGCATTGGCAGGCGGATTCTTAACCACTGAGCCAGCAGGGAAGTCCCTCTTATACTTCTTAATAAGTATTCACTTTTATATCTAATTTTGTAATCATATTACTGTATTTTTTCTTCTTTAAAAGGACTTCTCAAAATGTAGATCTACTTGTGTTCATTAATTGCCTGGAGACGCTATCTGTATGTTCCAGAGGCACCCACATTCACCATGAGCATAGAGGCTCCCCATGGCCTTAGACCTTTTTTACTTCCTGTGTTTGCAATATTTGAATCGTAAGACTGTCCATCCATTGACTCCAAACACCAAAGCAGAATCTCCTTTTCTGGGAAACCTTCCCTCTTCTAGGCTGAGTTAGTTTCTCTCTTTAGATCTCTCACAACTGCTTATACCTTCCTCTAACAAAAACTCATTGCCATGTACTTTCATTCTCTGTTTATTTGTCCTGTTTCTCATCAGACTTTTAAGTCCTCTAGGATAGGGACTCATTATAGATTCATTGTTTAGCATAAAGCCTGATTTACAGTTGGCACTATAAATAATATTAAATTCATTTATAAAACCTTTTTAACAAAACCACAAAGAGGTAATCTTTATTTTATAGATTAATTGATTAAATGAGTAAATAAATAAATATTGGATGGTGGATTAGGTGTTAATCACTGTGCCAGATATGGAGTGCATAACAAAGAATAAGATACAAAACCTGCTTCAGTTGCAGGAGAAAGAGTAACAGATCAACTTCTGCTCTCTTCCTAACAGTAATTAACTTTTCCTAAGCCCTCATTCTGCTTTGGACACTCGGGTAAATATTTCACATGTTTTAACATACTTGATCCTCATATTTACAGTGCAAGTAAATATTGTTACTGTTATTAACACATTTTACTGATGAGAAAAACAAGTCATTCAATACAAAAGAAACCTGTTCAAGGTTACCTAGACAGTAAGTGGCAATTCTGACCTTAAGCCAGGCAATTTGGCTCCAAAATCCACACTCTTTAACTATCAAACTATTGATTAGACCATTTGTGAGCAACTTCTGTGTGCCAGTATTTTGGCTAGCAGGGATACGTAAATTCAATAGACAGTAGAACAAGACAAAATGGCATTTAAACAATTAAAAATATAAGTAGACTTCTATCCAAAATAAAAGTATAATTTTATATATAATTTGTAATTTTTTTTATGTAACCAAGTACTTAAATCATAACTTATAAGAGCAGCATGTGTTACACAAATTAAAATAATAGGAAAAAATAGGTGAACAGTCCCATTATATACAAATAATGTTTTCACGTTCCCATTTATTCCCTTCAAGACCAGTATTGTCCAACATAATGTTTTTTCAATAAATTTCAATTTAAACAATCACACATCACTCACTGGTGGTTACCATTTGGATAACATCTCAAATGCTTATATATCATCTTTTTTTCTGATTTTTTTTATTGCCTAAAATTTTTTATTGCCTTAAAATTTCTCCCAGGGAATGTGATATTCTTATCTAGACTCTCGGTTTTGGACATTCAGGCTATTCCTAAATTTCTCCTCTGAGAGCAAATCCTACAATGAATTTTCAGTGTGTATCTTTTTCTGCTTTTGTATACAAATATGTGTATCTTGCCTGTCCCATGAAACTAGTCTTCATATAAACAATTATCTGATATTAGCATTACTCTTTCTAAAAAGTTGAAGATTTTGTATGAATGAGTTTTATTAGTGTAAAACTGAGTTACAATTTCTATCTATCAGATGCCGTGATATAATAAAGTGTACCTTACAGTTTACCCTGACAAAGATATCATACAATGTCTTTTTTTTTAGTATTTTTCTGTCCTTTTAGCTTTGCTTGAATCTGTTGATCATTGTGCCTCCTCTTTGCTATCACTTTTGTAAAATTTATAATTGTCAGATTGCATCATCTCTTTCTTAGCTTTGCATATTTTATTTTTATTAAAACCATCTATGCTGTGCCATCAGCCTATTAATAAACACTTTCCCATTTAAAAGGTGATGGAACTCAAAAGAGGATGGCTGTCTTAATAAACTGATCTTCAGATGTTTCCAACATTCAGATCAGGATTTGTGAATCTTTTACTGAAAAGAGGATCTATTTTTTATCCTCTAATACCTGCCTCTTAGCAGTGTACTTCGAGGTTACATTTTGACAAAGTAATCATACTTTTTACTTTTTAGTCTTGCATTTCCATTTAATTTGCTGGAAGATTGTTCTCAACTAATGAAGTTAGAAACATCACACTTTATTTCCTTTTATTACGGTTACCTAAATGGGTTTTATTTCCTTTTACTACAGTTACCTAAATGGGTTATCACAGCATGGTCAGAAATTGGATTCATTTTGCAGCACTTTTCCTAACCTAGGCTAACAAGCACATCACATTTATTTTTTAATACCTTGAAGTTTGCCTCTGAATTCTTCTCCCAGGTATATTTATATATATAAATGTATATATACACTGAAATATAATGCGTGGCAGAAGTTATCTCTTCCTTTTCTTTTTCCTTATTCTGTCCCAGCATGCATCCCTCTTGATCACGGCATAAGTTTTTATTACTTCCATGACATTCAATCTGTTCTCTCTTTAATTAACTCATGTACACTGTTGCCAAACTAAAATTTATGTCTATCATGCTATTCCATTTCCATGCTTAAAAAGTCTTACAAATCTCTTATTTCCTTTAGGATAAAATTAAAATATCCTACATTGCATAGGCTGTTAGAACACATCATAGAGATCTGGAATTGAATTCTGGCTTTGCCACTTAATGACATTTGATTTTGGATAAATACTTTAACTTTGATAGACAATTTCTTTGTATACATAATTGCCTCTCCCTGTGAAAGTATCAGAAGAAGTAAATGAGACAATGACTGCGATATAGTAAGGGCAAAGTAAATGTTTTCTCCACTACATTCCCATGATATCATTTTTAAGTCTTTCCAATATTTTTTTCTCAATATTGTTAAATTTTACTATGCCTTTCCAAAATTCATACCATACAGTGTTCAACTTCTTTGATAAATATAAGAAGATTACTATATTTCTGGACTTACAGAACTTATGTCTCTAATTACAACAAAGACAAGGTGGTTGAAGTTCAGAAAACAAAGGCGAGAGTTGCAAGACAGGTCAGGAGACTAAGACCAGATGGCAAAAGTTATTTCTGAGAGAAATTGTTCTTAAGCAAAACAAATGGCTATTAAGGATTTTTTATCAAGATAAAAACAGAATAAACTGGGCTGTTTAAGCAACATCACTCTCACTGAGAATGTGAATTAGAAGGACTAGAGGCTGAGAATATGGGTATTCTTAAAGAAGTTACTGGAGATAGTGGCGAAGTGGGTAATAGTGTTGATAGTAGAAATAAAGAGAAATCTGGCAGGTAATGTTGACTTGGTTATGACTGGATGGGAGTGTGTGGTAGTGAAGGGACACAGTGGTGTCAATGATGGCTGCCGGGTTTATGGGTCGAACTGCTAAATGGTGATTCTTGTTTTACTTTTCCATAGCATTTCTTTATCTCGTTACAGATGCTTTATTCCCCCTCAATGGACTGCAAGTTTCTTAGTCACAGAAAACATGAAAAACTTATTTACATCTTTCCAAATTCTCTTTTTATAACAGGATTGCCAGTAAATGTTTGATAAGTAAATGCTTATAAAAAAGAAAGTTGTTTGGAGGCAAGTGAGATCTTCTGGATATCAGGTGATCTCTGAGATATTAGATAATCACCTCAGTCTCACTGAATAATACCAAAGCTTAAGTATTAACACCTATCATGAATAGTTATTTAATACACTTCCAAGTATTTGCACATCTCCACTTTAGTCTATTTTAATTTCTTTACTCAGAACGTTAGCTTCATCTGGACACTGGAGTGATCGGGAGGGGTATTTCAGTTAACACACGCATTCAGAGATTTGACCTTACCTGGCAAAAGAACAGAAATGTGATCATCGCTTGGGTCTTCACTTCCATGAATTACTGTCTGCTAAGTAGTAACGAACTACTTACAACTTACCAATAATTACCATTCAGCAATTATTGGTATCCTTTGTGGGCCAGGGACTATGTGAGTAAGTCGTGATATAAAGATGAATACAATATAATTGCTGATCAACAAAAGCTTATACTGGCAGAGCCATAGATAATTGTAATATAATGCAATAATGCAGACATGGTTGGCATGAACACATTCCAAGTGTCACCATCCCCATTCACTGGCACAAGGAAGACATACACAGTCTTCCAGGGCTCTATTTTTTGTTGATTCTGAACTTGGTTTCTTTCTCAATAGGTTGTTTCATGTAGCTGCTACAAATTATTTTACATTGGCATGTGACTTGAAGCTTATTTGCCATCAATGTGGGATTCTTATTGAAGGTGTGAAAAAAAAAATGTTGACGAAACAAAGAACCTCTCTCCAATATTATTAACTAAGCCAGTTTCAGACTGAGTAATTTTGATGTTTGATTCTTCTATTTTTGTCTTGTTAGTTGAGTGAATACAACTGGAATATTAATACAGCTATGTTAGCAAAAATGTAAACCTCATGAGGCCAGTCCTTAGATATCTTTTTTGTGACTTTAAATTTATTTTTATTAAGGTATAATTTATATAACACTAATTAATTTCAGGTGTAAAATGAAGTTCATAGGTACAGGGAACAGATTGGTGGTTGCGAGGGGTGGGGGTGGGGGGTGGATGGATGAGTGAAGGGGGTCAAAAGGTACACACTTCCAGTTATTAAAAAAATAAGTCATGAGGATGTAATGCACAGCGTGGAGGCTGCAGTTCATAATACCATATTGTATATTTGAAAGCTGCTAAGAGAGTAGATCTTAAAAGTTCTCATCACAAGAAAAAATATTTCTTTTCTTTCATCTAACTATGTAAGGTAACAGATGTTACCTAGATATCCCTTTTTTTTTTCTTTTGCGGTACGGAGGCCTCTCACTGTTGTGGCCTCTCCTGTTGCGGAGCACAGGCTCCGGACGTGCAGGCTCAGCCGCCATGGCTCACAAGCCCAGCCGCTCCGCGGCATGTGGGATCTTCCTGGACCGGGGCACGAACCCGCATCCCCTGCATCGGCAGGCAGACTCTCAACCACTGCGCCACCAGGGAAGCCCCTAGATATCCTTTTTTTAAATGCAGATTTTATAGGAAGTTGAGGCAGAGATGGTTAAATGAGAAGTGCTCACTATATTTACAGCGGGGCATCTTTTATGTTACGTTACCCACATCATCAGATTTTTTTCTCTAGGAACTGAACCAAGCAATTGGCGATACTCTCCACTCCACTTAGCATCTCTGTGTGTTTAACATGCTTCTGGATTTTTTTCTTATAAATATCCTTAACCACGAAGAATCTGGAATTGATTTTCACAGATTCATTAAAGTGAAGTAGATTCAATACTGAATCAAGGCTGAAAGCAGCTACTGTCTTTGTGTTGTGGTCAACTGTGAAATGATTAGGTCTCAGGCCACATGTCCTCAGAAAGGCAGGGCATCTGCCTGTGTGTAGGTTGTCCTCCTCCCCACATGTGGTATAACACTGAAAATAGAACTTGGGGGTCAGATAGGTTATTTGAAGTAATCAATCCTTCATAGCCTTATGCCAAGAAAAAGAGATACATATGGAGGAGTTTAAGAGTGGGGACCAGAATTGTAAAAGTAATGACTCTAGGATATCAAGGAGTTCAAGAGAATAACGCCTGGACCCTAGGAGGTGCTTAGTAATTTTTTACTGAATGTAGGAATGAAAATCTAATTGCAAGAATAAAAATGTAGTGCTTGTTTTCCCTGAGATCTGTAATTCAAATCACTTTGCCAACTCATAATAGAGAACCAGATCAGCATGGAGAAACTAAATTTTATATTAATCTTAACAATTTAGGATTCTATAATTAAGTGATGGATGCACTTCAAGTGTGATTCATTCTCTGTAGTTTGTTTACCTGACTAAAGGTTTTTGTTTTGTGTACATGTCTTTAAAAAAATTGAATCCTGTGGTTCTCAAATATTGTTTGTAGACCAGATAGATCAGAATCACTCAGGGAGCTTATTAACAATATATATGCCTGGAACCTATTCCTTACACGTTAAGATTCATTAGATCTGAGTTCAGACACTTATATTTATTTTTAAGTGCTCACCAGATAACTCTGATGTGATTCCAGGATTTGAATCTATCTCAGTAACTCAAATTACCATACCATTCATAGCTACAGTGCCTCTGAGAGGTTATTTGCTACCATTTTCTTGAAGGCTTGTAATAGGGACTCACTATTTTCAAAACACATTTTAAAAAAACACTTTATTAGTTCTGGAGAATTGTTTTGAATGCAGACTTGCAGAGAATTAGAATATCTGTATGCTAAGCAATATCTTATATGCTATAAAATATAAAACACGTTGAAACAAATTTTGTGGGAGGAGATCCTAAACAAGTTATTTCAGGGAGGTCCTTAAATGCAAATGTACATAATCATTCAGAAAAGACCCAGAGGCCTGTCAGCTAATCTGTACTTGCTCAAATACAAAAAAAAATACTAACTTAGGAGTTGAAAATTTTGACTATTTAATTTTTAAATAAAAATGTCACAATTGTGTTTTATTTTTCAAAAAAAATTTGATTTATGCTTTTTATTTTCTTGAGATATGTTACATTGGGGGGGGCAGTTCTAATTAACCTAACATAAGCCTTTCTTATTGTGGATGGACAGGTTTTCCTTTGGGAAGTTATCAGATACATAGAGAAAAGTAGCCTGTTAGCAAAATACCAAGGAGTCTAAAAAGTAAATTACCTTATTTTCTAAATTACTCCATATTCTTAGCATGTTCTCAGAAAAATATATTTTTTTTTTCTTTTCCTGGGAATAGAATATGAGTTCTTATATTTCTTTAAACAAAATTCAATTTCTCAATATTCTTTAAATTACAGTTCCAAAAATAATCTCACTACATCTGTCTTTTAAGATTATTAATATCTCTGTTCTGATAATCAGAAACCTCAGTCTCAAGGGCATGGGGAAATGAAAGGAAAAGAGATGTTTTAGTTCAATTCATACCTTCTTGATGGCTTGCCATATTGAAAATGTGGTTCTGTCCTTAGTATAAATTTTTGGTTATTTTATACTGTTTACCATTGTACAACCTTATTAGCAAAGATATTTCAAGAAGGTGACAGATGGGGTCAATGAGTAAAGTCTCAAGTCAGACATATTTCCTGATTTTCTTATACCTAAATTAGTATTTTTATTTTGGACTTATGTGACTAAATGAGCCCTAGTTGTCTGGGTGCTTGAATATATAAAGGGGATTCTAGTAGATTATCCTCTTGCCCCACCCCTTTATGACCTATACTGGGAATTGAGCATGATTCTTTTAAGCTTTAAGGAAATGATATTTTTAAAATTTAAATTGCTATTTTCTAATATGAAGATAGAGTAATTTTAGATGTTCACCTCCATGACACCAATATTTCCAACTTCCTATATGCATGAAATAATTCATTTCCCTCATCGTTTCACTCGTAAATTATTTCCATTAACTGTCAGAGCTTATTCGGTTCCAGAGAACAGCTTTCATCACCTCCTTTAGTAAGTGCCTTATCCCTTTGAAGTATATACAAGTTGTTAGATGGCTACATTTTTTTTTCTAGTTCCAGACCTCTTTCCAACCTCCCTCCCACTCAATAAAGGGAGGAGAAAAGAGTACAAAGCTCTACAATATTAAATCAGAATATCACACATTACCTTAAAGAAAGGAAATGACATATTGAATTGTATTTTATAAGTAAAGCATTTTATTTTATAAAAGATCTTTCAGGCTTAAAAAGGAGCCACAGCAACCCCTGTTGGTAATAGATTAATAATACCAATTCCTTGAATTAATGATTATAATGGTAACTAATAATAATAGTAATAATAATAGGAGGTGATGAATCCTTTAAATAAGTCTTGAAATCTGGGAATTATCACTTAGGACAATCAAAGGTCTGGTAGTTGAAAGCATAGTCCATTGCCAACCTCTTGGAAGAAAGAGCTGTTCAGGAATCGATAGAGACTCTAGAAAGCACTGTTAGGCTTTGTGGCACTGATAGGAAGTCACTGTGGGTGGTGTTAAAATTATATAATTCTGCCTAGTAAGGAGAAACATTGAGACCTACCTCAGAATGCAAGAAGGGAGCATTTCTCAGTTGATGATGCCCATTAAATACGTTAAAATATTGTTAGGTGTTTTTATCTCTAGACTTGAAGTTTCTTCCTGTATGTGGATTCACAGTGGTGTCTCTAAGTGGGAACTAACCAGGAAAAATCATTGCATTTGTCATTTTTCTTGTCTCCTCTCTTAGAGTTCAGTCTGGAAAATAGAAGTATCTTTAGAATGTTTAGGCATTGAGAGATTTCACTCAGGAAAGAGCTGCTTAAAAAAGAACTGGAAGGGAGAAGTGGTCAAGGAATCTCACTACTAGCTCACAGACCTGGTAATAGAATCTGAAAGTTGTTTCTGCCATAGATCAGGAAACTGTTCACAATGTTCACAGCTGAAATGAAAAAGAAAGTGAGATTTACAAGTAAAACCCAGAAGCTGATGTCAAATCTTATGTCTGAGAAAGCAGATGGCTGCCTGCCATTGCTACAGGTTAGTAAGGCTTCTGCTTTTCAAGCTTTCTTGTAAGTCTGCTTGTAATTGGTGCACTGTAACTTGGAACATCACCCAAAAGAGATTCTAGAAAATGTAGAATCTTCCAGAATGTAGAGGCTTCCAGACTCGATGATAGAGGGGAGAAAATAAAAAGGGATAGAATTGACTTGGAGTGCAGAAAATCTAACACAATGCCTTTCTCTTTCTTGGCATTAGGTACAAGAATTTCTTATGCACCTTTGCAGCAATTATCTCTTCTCTAGAATTCATTTAAAAATAGGGATTTGTTGTGGACAGGCATACTGTGCAATATGAATATGTGGTAGAATTAAATATGATTAATTTGTAGTCACTGTCCTCTGTTGAGTATGCAAATTATTGGCTGTGGTATGAAGAAATGTTTAATAAGGCAGTGTTTGAATAGCAAATTGTTACAAATAAACGTTTTCAACTGTGGCGCAATCCCATGGCAGTATCCATGAACTTTAGAAATATAAATATGAATTACAGCTCCATTACTTACTAATTTGCATAAAATACACTTAGTTTTCTCCTATATGTAAAAATGTCAGTTGACCATCACTCTAAAGGTTGCAATGAATATTAAGTAAAAATACAAATAAGGAAGTATTTTCACAGCACCTGTCACACAGTAGATATTAGCTAAGTAATAATGATTATTCTCTTCCTTTCTTCATGGAAAGTGACACTATTATTGTGTAAAATAGAATTTAAAAATCTAGAAGTTCAGAATTTATACTTTAAATTTTGAGCAAAATGATAATTCTTTAGTTATGCATAATCCATACTATTTGACACATATAGTTTAAAACCATGGTCTTCTCAACTCTAAGAATTCCACCCACCAGCAATCAACACCAAATATACAGGCATACCTCAAATATATTTTGGGTTTGGTTCCAGAGCACTGCAGTAAAGGAAATATTGAAATAAAGTGAGTCATAACAGAGTTTTTGATTCTCCAGTGCATATGAAAGTTATGTTTGTACTGTACTGTAGTCTATGAATGTTTTTAGGCATTATACCATAATTTAAAACTACTTTATTTTTTTTAAAATGCCAACCATCATCTGAGCCTTCAGTGAGTCAATCTTTTTGCTAGTGGTGGATTTTGCCTCGATGTTAAAGGCTGCTGACTGATCAGGGTGGTAGTTGTTGAAGTTGGAGTGGCTATGGCAATTTCTTAAAATAAGACAACAATGGGGCTTCCTTGGTGGCGCAGTGGTTGAGAGTCCGCCTGCCGATGTAGGGGACACAGGTTCGTGCCCCAGTCTGGGAAGATCCCACATGCCGTGGAGTGGCTAGGCCCGTGAGCCATGGCGGCTGAGCCTGCACATCCAGAGCCTGTGCTTCACAATGGGAGGGGCCACAACAGTGAGAGGCCCGCATACCGCAAAAAATATATATAATAATTAAAAAAAAAATAAGACAACAATGAAGTTTACCATATTGATTGACTCTTTCTTTCACAAACTACTGATATTTCTCTGTAGCATGCAGTTATAGCATTTTATCCACAGCAGAATTTTTTTTTGAAATTGGAGTCAATCCTCTCAAATTCTACTGCTGCTTTATTCACTAAGTCTATGTAATATTCAAGATCCTTTGTTGTCATTTCAACAATCTTCACAACATCTTCACCGTGAGTAGATTCCATCTCAAGAAACCACTCTTTGTTCATCCATAAGAACAACTTATCCATTCAAACTGTATCATGAGATTGCAGCTATTCAGTCACATCCTTAGTCTCCACATCTAATTCTAGTTCCCTTGTTATTTCTATCACATCTACAATTACATCTAACACTGCAGTCTTAAATTCCTCAAAGTCATCCATGAAAGTTGGAATCAGCTTCATTCAAACTCCTGTTAATGTTGATATTTTTACCTTTTCCCATAAATCATGAACGTTCTTAATGTCATCTAGAAAGATGAATCCTTTCCAGGATGTTTTCAATTAGCTTTGCCCAGATCCATTAGAGGAATCATTGTCTATGGTAGCTATAGCCTTATGAAATGTATTTCTTAAATAATAAGACTTGAAAGTTGAAATTACTCCTTAATCCATGGGCCGCAGAATGGATATTGTGTTAGCAGGCATGAAAACATTAATCTCATTGTACATCTCCATCAGAGCTCTGGGTGACCAGGTACATTGTCAGTAAACAGTAATATTTTGAAAGGAATCTTTTTTATTTTCCCCCTGAGGAATAAGTCTCAAGAGGGTGCTTAAAATACTTAGTAAATCATGTTGTAAACAAATGTTCTGTCATCCAGGCTTTGTTGTTCCATTTAGAGAGTACAGGCAGAGTAGACTTAGCAAAATTCTTAAGGGCCTTAGGATTTTCAGAATGGTAAATGAGCACTGGTTTCAACTTCAAGTCACAGGCTGCATTAGCCCCGAGAGTCAGCCTGTCCTTTGAAGCTTTGAAGTCAGGCATTGAATTCTCCTCTCTAGCTATGAAAGTCCTAGATGACATCTTTTTCCAATATAAGGATGTTTTGTCTACACTGAAAATCTGTAGTTAGTGTAGCCACCTTCATTAATGATCTCAGCTAGATCTTCTGGGTAACTTGCTGCAGCTTCTACAGCAGCATTTGGGCTTCACCTCGCACTTTTATATTATGAAGGCGACTTCTTTCCTTAAACCCCATGAACCAACCTCTGCCAGCTTCAAACTTTTCTTCTACAGCTTTCTCACTTCTCTCAGCCTTCATAGAATTGAAGAGAGTTAGGGCTTTGGTCTGGATTAGGCTTTGGCTTAAGGGAATGTTGTGACTGGTTAGAACTTCTCTGTAGACCACTCAAATTTTCTCCATATTAGCAATAAGGCTATTGCACTTCCCTATCATCCTGTGTTCAGTGGAGTAGCACTTGTAATTTCCTTCAATAACTTTTCCTTTACATTCACAACTTGGCTAACTGGTGCAGGAGGCCTAGGTTTTGGCCTTTGTTGGCTTTGACATGCCATCCTCACTGAGCTTAATCATTTCTAGTTGTTGATTTAACGTGAGAGACATGCTACTCTTCCTTTCATTTGAACACTTTGAGGCCATTGAAGGGTTATTAATTGGCCTACTTTCAATATTGTTTTGTCTCAAAGAATAAGGAGACCTGAGGAGAGGGAGACAGACACAGGATAGCACACTGGTGGGACAGTCAGAACTCACACAGCATTTATCAATTAAGTTGTCCATCTTCCATGGGCGTGGTTCATGGTGCCCCAAAACAATTACAATAGTAACATCAAAGGTCACAGATCACCGTAACAAATATAATAATAGTGAAAAAGTTTTAAATATTGGGAGAATTACCAAAATGTGACATAGAGACATTAGATGAACAAATGCTGTTGGAAAAATGGCACCAATAGACTAACTTGCTCAACACAGGGTTGCCACAAACCTTCAATTTGTAAAAAATGCAATGTCTGTTAAGTGCAATATAGAGAAACACAGTAAAACAAGGTATGCCTGAAGTTTAAAGATTTCTTTTTCCCCTGCTAATCTCAGCTTCCTGTCTCTCTCTTGTTCACTCTTTCTCTTTGCATGTGTGTGTATATGTTCTGAAGAGAGAGAACTTTGATGTATAATTTTAGTATTTAATATACAATATAGTTATTATTACATAATCAGATATTATTATATATTATAAATACAGTTAGTAATTATTATTACATATATAGAAAATGATTCTCTTTATCTGCTGTATTCTCTAGGATGAAATGTATTAAGATTTTATGTGTTAGAATAATCCATTACTAGTCATTGTGTTTTGTCAAGCACACGTTTTCTAGTAAATAACCCACGTAACTTCTTAGAATATCAGTCTTTTCCAGGTTGTCATGATAAAACCTGTATCTTCCTCTTCATGTGTGCCATCTTTTTTGAAATATTAAATTTCTAGACTGCTATGCACACAGTGTAGTCTCTGTTTTTAGAGTGCACATGTGGACAGTCTCTGAGTATAACTTTTTATACTGATGATCTACAGATACTGTGGTCCTTGAGACAAATGTTAATGCAAAAACTTACATTTCCAGTATAAAAGATTCATATGTATCACTGCCTACCCTTCTAAACCAATAATTACAAGTCCACAGGCATATTGTTTAATGATGAGTAGGCATTAAATCAATATTCACAGTTCATTGTTATTTCCGGTTTAGCCCTTGGAGTGAACAGGCCACATTTCCTTGGATCATTTCCTCCTCCCGATGTTGATGGCTTTTCTGAGGCATGCAACAATTGGATGCGTGTTTCCAGGTGAAGAGCCACAATATGTTATTATGAAGAGGCCATAAGCATTCACATCAAGCAACTTCTTTTGCCCTCCCTCCCCTTGAATGTGTGGACTTTTAAGTGTATACTTTAAAAGTGTATGATTAGGTTTTCATGCAGATCTTTGCTCCATGTATTATTTCTGGCAGGTTTATTTTCATTTCTATGTGTACAGAATTTTTCAAAATTTGTAGCCACTTTAATTTAGTGGATCATGTTTCTCTCTTGTTTCTTCCTATGATAAAAACAGACACACACCCCCACACACAAGGTGGTATTATAAACTTGGGCATTTAATCACTACTTATTATGCATACAGTTTTGTCTTCTGTTTTTACTTTTAATATCAGAATCTTCAGGAGTTTTGAAGAGTCTGTTGTGGAACTAAGACATTTGTGCAGTCCCAGGCATTATTGGAAGACTGGTTATATCAGACCTAGGGATTAACATAACATCTTTGTAAATTAATTAATCCATACTTACAACTAAACAAATGAAATTGTTTGCTTTAAATAGCAGTATCAATATGGGTGGACTAAAGGTTACATTTGAAATGTTGGAATAAATAATACAAAAGCAACATAATAAAAGAAATAATGTATGTTTGTTTTTAAAATATTTAATGGGTTGAGCTCCACACACATGCACACACTGAAGAGACTTTTCAACTTCATTAGCAACTGAGCTTTCAGTATCTACTCTTGATAATATAAAATGTTGAAGACTCTAGGATTGCATTTAAAGAGCATATCTGTTTTGGAGACAGGATATAAATATATTATCTGTTTTGGAGACAGGATATAAATATATTAAAATGTAAATAGTAATGTACAAAGCAAAGCAACAACAAAGTAGCTTATTTAACATTTAACTAAATTGCTTAAGCAATAGGAAACATAGCTTTAAAAAAGGAGAAAACTCTTTGGGGACAGATAAATCGCTTTCCATGGTAGTACCCCTCGCAGCCAGCCAGGACAGCTTGACCATTGAAAGCTCACCGTAGACCCTCACTTGTTTCAGGATATGGCCATCCAGAGAACCTTCAGTCTTTAATAAACCTGCCTTCTTCTATTAAAATATTCCCAAACTGCTCCCTTGCAATGTACCTGAAGACCAAGTAAAAAATCTTCCTACTTTCAACAGTCTCACTTAATAGAGCTGCTTGTCAATCAGAGATTGTTTCAGCCTTTCTCTTTTCTACTCTTTATAACTTGCTCTCCTCTATAACACCAATGAAATCCTGTTAAAGTAAAAGCAATGAGATATGAATTCCTTTGCAACACTTTAGGAATAAACATTCATCGTTGATTTTGTCTTGGACTTAGTTTTTTCTTCAGCAGAAACAGTGGGCAACTCATTCATTTATGTTAAATTCTTATTGCTGTCAATGACCAACAAGGTTGCATTACATTAATTTAAGAATAAACTTTCTTCTGAATGTTTATCTGTCCTTGGAATACAATCTGATCATTTTTTAAAAGTATCATTTACCAATATATTTTTTAACTAATCATGTCCAATTTAAAATCATAAATTTTTTTTCTTGAAATGTTTAGACAAAAAAATGAAAAAAAAACCTCAAAAAATTCCTTAGTTATGTTAACTTTAAAAAATCATATTGTGAAAATATATAAAGATTTGAATAATCAAATTAACAATGTTGATAAAAAAATCATATTGTGAAAGCATAATAAAAAAATCCAACTCAGACAGATATAAAACAAACCTGTGTTAAGGATTTTATTTAACTCATTAATTCAATAATTATTATTTTGCATTAATGCAAAATGTAAGAAATGCTTCTAAGTAAAATGTAAATACCAGACATATTTATAGATCAGGAATATTGAAATGAATTTGCAAATGACCCAAAACTGACTTTCTCTTGGTTGAGGGGTATCAATTAAACCTCCATAAGAATTTATATGTCTGTCTCTAGAAAGTAATCAGTTTTCATTGCATTGCTTTTAGTTATACACATGTAATAATTTCTACAGAATTATAAATAGCTTAATAAGAGATAAAATGGATATGCATGTTCCTATATGTTTAGATAATCTCCAGAAGCTCCAGTAGTACAAAAAAAGGATATTCAATAATATCTTTTGCTTATTTCAAAGTGTTAACATTTTTTTCTTAACCATCTTCAGAAAAAGTGGAAATAAACAAGAAAAATGCCATTAATTAGAATCTACTTAATCAATTCTGTGTATAAATTGCTTGTGTTTATTTGTTAATGTTGATGGAATAAATATGATGGAGTGGGCAAGATTATAAGTAGAGATGGAAAAAATTATGGGAGAAGCACTGGAATCAGAAATTTAGTTAAAAAAAAAAAAATTGTCCTCTAGGTATGTCATAGTGTTAACACAATTTGGGTTCTATTTCCTGACACTTCAAACACCTTAATGGAGACAAAAACAATAGTAATGCACCAGTTAAACATCAAAAGTTAAACAGATGGTATCATGAAAAGGCTTACAATAGGTTAACACTTACATGGCATTTACATAAACATGAGGCATTTCTAAATGACTCACATATATTCATTTACTTAATCTCAACAGCCCTATGAGATACTTCCACTACAGTTGAGAAAAGATGTGTGACAGAAAATTTGTAAAGTCTATGATATTATTGTACAAAAGTAATTGCTGTTTGGGCTCCTGAAATTCTTAGATAGTCAGAATCAGTTCTGTCCTTCCTCCTTTACATTGGAAAGAACATTTATCGTTCATGTAAATATATGTCAAAGAATACCCTTTGGAGAGGAGTTTAATTTTCACATTGCTCTGCCCTGGAGAGACTCGTCTTATCCTTGATAGTCGAGTGTATCATATTCCTATAAAACTACAAAATGGCTTTCCTTTTCTGTTTCTACCCATGACTCTTATTAGACTGGTTTCAGTATAATAGCAATAATTATCGTCATTGTATAACTACGTAGGATAAATTTTATTTCATATGCACTTTTTGAGAACGTGATATGCTGGCCACTGTGATATGTGTTACAAATGAAAAGGTGGAGAAGTACTATAGGTTAATGGAAATCGTAAGTTATTTGCAGTGAACTTCAGACTTTCTGCTTTACATGACCCTAAATTGGAAATACTTGTAAAATAAGAATAGTATATTATTTCCTTCTTCATTGGTTTACTGTAAAATTTATATATATATACACATATATGTATATATTCTATCTCTCATTATATGTATGTATATATATGTATCATACATAATACCTCTTTATTTCTCACTATACATGTTATCTTTCCATCTCTCACTGTGTGTGTGTGTGTGTGTGTGTGTGTGTGTGTGTTTAGGGAGGGAGAGAGAGAGAGAGAACAAGAGAGAGAGATGCCAACCCACTAAGCAATCGAAAATCCACGTATAACTTGAGTCCTCATAAACTTAATTACTAATAGACTCGTTGATGGGAAGACTTAACAATAATATAAACAGTTTATTAAAACATATGGTATACGTTATATGTATTATATACTGTATTCTTATAATAAAGTAAACTAGAGAAAAGAAAATATTAATAAAATCATAAGGAAGAGAAGATACATTTAAAATACTGTACTATATTTGTAGATACAATAAGTTTACTTTGTTTACAAGATGAATTGTCTGTCAGTACATACATCAGTTTTGTCTTATATGATACAAAACTGGAAATGTTACACATATTACTAACACTAGACATCAAAAATAAAAAGATAATGTGAAAAAATTCATATTCTCAGGTATTCATGGATTCATGAATTGATAAGGAAGAAATATCAATATTGTTGCTTTGCAGTAGCCTAGTGTAATCAGTAATGATTGCCTCATGGTAGCCTAGCCTATACACTAATGAATGAATCATTATACATTTTTTATGGCATACAATATTATAGTCATATCCATAATACAGTATTGGAAACATTCTTACCTTAAAAAAAAAAAACCTGTGATGATAGATTGATATGCACTTTCTCCAATTATGAGAGAAAGAGGCATACTGTATGGCAATATAATTCTTTGAAAGCAAAGCTATAGAAAAGTGCAAAAACTAATACATTATTAATTTTATACTAAATATCACTCACCTTATGCCTATGTAAGGATAAACTAGTATCTACACAAATTTTATGCTTAATGACATACCTAATTTTTTCTTAATTTTTTTTGATATTTCTAGGCTATGCTGATCCTCTATGAATTTTTCAAATTGTCAAAAATCTGTAAAAAAGTAGTTACTGCCTTTGAGGACTATCAGTGTTGGACTCCTTATATATCACCAACAATACCTCTTGATAAGACAAAGCTGAATGTATCAGTTATCCACAGCAATAACTGAGAATATCAATTCACAAAGCTTTGGCAAAATTTCTGATGGGGAGAAGGAAGGGAACTCCAAGGTCAGCAGCTACTTGAGAATTGGAATTCTGATTTAAAAGAGCTCTTTCAAAGTGAAGGCTTGATTGAGATTGAATCGGGATCATGATACAATAATCCAGTATTGATGGATACAGCCAAGTGAGGATTTTTCAGGAAATTCAAAGAATTGTAGGAACCAAACTGTCTGTTGATGCCTTCCATTGAGATGGTAGCCCTTTTGGGAAGTTCCCACAATAAATATTAAAACTATTGCTTTAGAATGGAAGTCTGGGAAAAGTGAATACAAATGAAGACAGTAGAATACCAAAGTCATGTTAATGTAGACAATAAAGTGTGATTTTGTTTCTCGGTATCCAGGCAGCACATGGGGGTAGAAAGTTTCAGATTTCACAGTTTTGAATCATGTAGAAGAGACAGACACAGGAATAAACAATTTTGATAAACCTATGGATATAGTGCTGTGTAGCTCATGAGAAACCTTCATAGAAAACTAGGAAGCTAGATCATAAATCAGCCCGGTAAAATACCTTAAAGAGTGCAAAATTTGAAGATCCAACTGTTTGTGTAGTCTTCTCAGTGAATTATTTTAGAATGTTTTTACAGCTGAGGGCCTGAGCAGTATAAATAATTATCAGAGCTGTCTGCTCCTTGAGCACTTTTGATGATTTGTTGTACTGACTTCATATCTAACTTTTAAAATTTACTAATATGGGATTCTGTGAGTCATGTCACCTTTACCTACAATGGGGAAATAAAACAGTCCTGTCAGCAAAAAGATTTCTCGGTATCAATACAGAAGAGAGAGAGAACACAGACTATTATTGAATAAGCATTAACAGATTTATGTGCATGTAATGGAGCTTGAAAGTGATTATGAAGTTAGAATAAAATCTCACATATTTTATACAGCAAAACAGAAGAAAGAACAATAACGTCTTTTACCTTCCTAATAGACAAAGGATCGCACCTTGTGACAGTCTTCTGTACATCTCCTGAAAGATCCCTGAGCTAATTCTGGAGATATGTTCTTACATATCTAGAGGTTATTTGGCCTAAACCTTGGAGGTATCTCTACATTTTCAAAACTGGTGATGGGCTTAATCCCTAGAGAGATTTATCTATATTCCAAAGATTGAAGTATGGGCTCAGATTGACTGTGCCTCCAAGGAAACTCTTAAAAGAAGGGGAAGTGGTCTCCTTGTCCCCTAACAATGGAGAATGCTATTTTCATTTATCCTTATATCTAAGATTTATTTATATGTTACTCTCAGATGTCAGCACAGAACTTTTAAAACTTGTTAATAAAACATAGTTATGAAAATGTTACTATATACATGGGCTTTATACCCAAAAAGAAATGCACAATAGAACAATCAAAATAAATTGAACTTGCTTTGTGCCACTTCCCCTGTGTCCTTACCTGTTTTGTTATGGGTTTCCCATAAATCTGTTCTAAGATATTATTAATAGGGGAATGGAGAAAGAAGCAATGATAGAATCAAGCATGTAGCTACTCAGTGAAAACCCATGCTAGAAAGAAATTTGCTGATTTGATGACTTAACACTTTTGAGCAATTCTTTGCAAGGCAAATTTAATTTTCAGTTTGTCACCAAGGTATGGCTATGCAGTATTTTGATTACACTGGGCTCCTTTAAGACCTAGCATAATTTCTTAGCAGTTGATAAATCTTTTCTGGTATTTTAAAAAGGCTTTTGACACTCCCAATGCTTAGATGAAGTTATGTATCACTGAAATAATAGATTTATGTTATTTTGTTAGCCAATGACCAATAGGATTTATTCTTCTTTTTTGCTTAATTTTAGCTCTGCAAAGTAGGTGACAAGTTGCTAGGCATTCCAGAATTGCATCTATTTATCAACATCTGCACTGAACACCTGTGAAATCTAACGATGTTCCTTATTGACTTTTGAACCCCCAAAATAATATTAAATCTTTAGTATAGTGTCCTTATAGATGATCAGAATTCAAGGCCTGTTCTCTGTTAATAGTAATGCTTAATAAACTGGCTACCATTACATTTTAAGAAATAATAAGTAGGAATGCAAGTTGTACATTTCAAATAACTCAAAATTTAACATATCAAAAGCAAGTGAGCTACACACAAAATATAATTTCTTCAAAATCAAACAGGTCAAATATAATCAACCCTTCAACTTGGGAATCCAAAGTGGTATATATACGACCTCTGGGCTGTGGAGACCTGGGAAAACATAAACAGCCATTTCAATATGTAATTACACAAAAGCATTATTTGTAAAAAAAAAAAAAAAAAAAATGATCCCTTGAGGATTAAAAGAAGCTTAATATATTTACTGAAAACAATCTGTCATAAATATGCAGGACTTCAGAAATGAGAATGTTGTAAAGTATTTGAGCCAAATACTATCAGCTATTTATGAGTATATAAACATGGATTTCAAATATTGATGATAGCTTTCTATCTTCTAGGAAAGTTTAAAGTACTATATATGTGTGTATTGTTTAATCAGTGGATTGGATTATACAAAGTGGCAGTGGTAAAAAAGAGATGTTACTGTATAGATTTTAGTCCTAATACATGTATTGATTGCTCAACGTGGGTTTCTTAGATACTGCATAATTGTCTATGCTTTGTGGCCAACTGTTGTCCTAAGAATATGAGAATGTGTGTTGTAGATCACCCCAATGACCTATTCAATCCTGCATTCCTTCCATTTTTGGTGGGAAAATTTTTACCTGAAAAAGTGTAAGTAAATAAGCATTTCAGTTAAAAATATTTGAACAATAGTTATATAAATATATAATACATTTTAAACAAAATACGAAAACATAAATTAAATACTATTTTTTTTCTACCTTCTCATACAAACTTCATTACCAGGCCCTGAAAACAGACATTTTAAATAATTTTTGATTTTTAACTTTCTCCTTGTGGTTAGCTCTATAACTCTAATATGATTAAACTCTTATTTCTTGATTTGTCAAAATTAATCAGTGTCTATAAATGTGCTCTGTTAAACGATGAATACTGAGCCCACTTATTATGGCCACAAGCCCTCACTCTTCTGTCCATTTTTAATTGACATGTTATTTTTTTTCTTATTGGTTATATTATAACTTTAAGAGAAACTTTTTTCTTCAATCAAAATTAAATATCTCTTCACTTCACACACAATTATATATATGTATAGTGTATATACTATATATAGTAGACATAAATATTTGTATGCATATATATAATACACATATGTATACATTTCATTTTATATAAATTGAGGATATTAGTGTCCCTACAATTTCCTCTACCTCCTCCCTCCCTTCTATTTCCTAATTGCTGTGAGTTATAATATTGTTTTTGCATTCTTAAACTTTATGGCATACACATTATCTTACAACCATAATTAAATCACTTCTGATTTGTCTACAAGGTAAATCTACAGATTGAAATAAGGCAATAAATAGCACTTTATTGTAAGTTCTGGTTCATTGCAGAACTGTGTACTGCTATTGGGATCTTTTTTTTTTTTTTTTTTTTGCGGTACGCGGACCTCTCGCCGCTGTGGCCTCTCCCGTTGCGGAGCACAGACTCCGGACGCGCAGGCCCAGCGGCCATGGCTCACGGGCCCAGGCGCTCCGCAGCATGTGGGATCTTCCCAGACCAGGGCACGAACCCGTGTCCCCTGCATCGGCAGGTGGACTCTCAACCGCTGCGCCATGCTATTGGGATCTTTTGAAAGAAATATTAATCTACATTGTTAACATGAACCACTCAAAGAGAAGATTTCAAGTGTGAAGAATTAATCCTCTTTCCTTAAACTTCATCAGTTGTTAAGAATCATAGTAAATTTTAGTTTAAGTAAAGTAATAATTGAATCCAGATATTCTTAAATAGATCATTATTTTGTTTGAATTTGTTTTATTTTTCCTGGTTTCTTTTAATTTTCTTCCTCTACTTTTTTTAATAACAACAAATATCTGTGTCATATACTAAAATTATTTATTCTCTTAGTCATGCTATATATATATAT